>NC_090320.1:159945195-160245195 GCF_040869045.1 Eurosta solidaginis | reverse complement strand
CCTAACTTTTCCGCAAGTGATTGCGATCCCCCCAATGCAACCCTGCAAATCGATACTCGATACCCGACTTAATTTATAACCACCTATACCATCACCGCCACATGCATGTACATGCATGTACATGCACGTGTATATGTGCTTTTTGTCAGAACTCATGCATATGCATGTCGGGGTTGATGTGTGGGTGCCTTTCCCCGCCAAAACGGAGGATTTTGCGGGTCAACGGTTGCCGCTTTCTATACAACCGGCCTCTTGGATTTTAACAGCCATTCTGTTCACATCTGCGGCCAGCGATCTCTGCCGTAACTTTGCGTTTATTCAGGTAATATTGTAACCTTTGATATTTTTACATATACCCAATAAATCATATATATTATAACGAGAAATCTCGTATTCTCTTATTTTATTCCAACCCGCTTATTCCCATCGAGATCGACCCCGGTGCGCCCACCGACTCAGGAGCAGACGCACCCCGGCCAAAAATTTGTTCCTATCTCCCCGTAACAAGGAGCTAGCGCCTATATACAGTCCACATCCGTACAAAAACATTATATACACGCTTGGTGATACATGTGCACTTTGGTGGTAATTTTATTGTGGTGATACATTATTGGTGGGATTTTGACAGTTTTTTGGTGATACTCAACACGACCTGATAAACACGCTTGGTGATACAGTGCAATTGACTAACAACATCTTGGTAAAACACTGAGCAAAGGACAGCCAGCTGAAGCAATTACAACAACGCAAGTCATCTTGCCTCTTCAGCACTAGAACATATCGCCAAATAAAAGTAAGCGCAATATTTCATGCCACATTGTTTTTGGTTATAATAAAAATAAAATAAAACCGTCTAAAAAATATATTCATTGTGCCACACGCGCAGTGACTGTGATTAACCGCGAAAAGTGTGAAACATTTATTAGTGTCGAAAAGAAAATTAAAAAAAAAAACGCGGCACATTAACGTTGTCTTAGATTCCTTGTGACTATCTGGTCTGTCCCCCCACAAGCGGTAAGGCTCTCCAGATACAGCACAAGGAAGAGGTGCACATAACCTAACTTCCACAAAATTTAACGCCATTCGATTGCGGCAAAATTCAATTTCTTTTGCGTCACTATTATTTTCACTAATTTCTCTAATCAATCTTTGTTACACAGTTTTGTTCTTTGTTGCATAAGATTTACGGTTTCACACTTTTCGTCGAGTTTATATCAACGCGCACACTTATTTTATAATAAAACTGAACGTTGAAGTGGTGAGTGGCCCCCCTTTACTTCACACGGTACACATTGGTGTTGCTCCCCCCTGCTCTATGTTTGCGGCACAAAATAATCTGCAAATTCAGAAAATTAAAAAAATTCAAAGCAGTAAATAAAATCTTGCGTAATTTAATAGTTGTTGGTTGGGTTATTCGCTCAGGTTTGTTCAGTTTTACATCCTCTTCTTAATTTGATCACAAATTTTAATCCATGAACACGGAATCATATATTAGATTGGCCGATCGAATTATCGAGTTCAAGGCCGACTTTAATGACATAAATGCGGCTCTGCACACTATACACAGGCTAGCAATACAGCAAAAAGTGTTGCAAGCTAAGTGGGAAAAAGCAGAGACCGCCCTCGAGGAGTTACTTAACTCTGACACGCTCGACGCAAAGAAAATTGCAGCGGTCAAGATCAAGCATAAAGCGGCATATTCCGTATTCCTGCGATGCATGTCGAACATGGCTGAACTTCAAGCCAAACTAAAGCAAGAAAAAGATAGGGAGGCTCGTCCTGAAGGAGAACGCGGGCGCGAACACAGTATCCGCCTGTCAGCTTGCGATACTGAGGTATTCAAGGGCGACTACCTCGTGACCTGTTCACGGCCATCTATAAAAATAACAGTCGCCTAAGCTCGGTAGAAAAGTTGTTCCACCTTAACCAAAAAACTCAAGGTGAGGCAAAGGACATCGTAAAGAAATGTCCCTTGACAAATGAAGGCTTCGAAACAGCCTGGAAAAACCTATGTGAGAGATACGAGAATAAACGGATTCTCGTCAACTCACAACTACAAATTTTATTTAATCTAAAAAAGATAGATAGCGAGTGCGGCAGCTCAATCAAACCCTTACAGCGCGACATAAATAATTGTTTGGCATCCTTAAAAACCCATCAGATAGATGTTTCAATTGGGAATGCGATTATTACCTATTTATGTTCGACAAAATTACCTGAAAATACGTTGGCTCTATGGGAGCAGAGCATTGACCACAAAACGGACATATCGAAGTGGGAGGATATGGACAAATTCTTGTCAAACCGTTTTCAGACACTTGAAACCGTGTCTGGCTTTACAGGGAATGCCACTTCTAAAGAGCAAAAATCAAACGCGTCGCGACAATCGACAGAAAGCCCTACCAAAAGACTTGGTCCTTTTCAAACAAAAGTATCCAAGCAAACAATAAAATCAAGTTGTAAAATGTGCAAATCTACGGAGCACAGATTACGCAACTGTTCACGCTTTTGCGATTTAACCCCGGTAGAAAGGATTAAATTCGTTAAATCCACAAATGGCTACCTGAACTGTTTATCCCCAGGACACACAGTGACGAGGTGCACCAGTTCTTACAACTGTTCCAAATGCCACTCTCGTCACCACACGCTCCTGCATGCGGACACACTTCAGCAACCGGCGGTGCGCAGTTCAAAGATGCGGATAATACCCCATGAACTTCGGCACAGGCACGGAAAAGACAGGAATCTGGACAACTACCTTCCTCTACGAACCAGAATGTCAAATCCTGCCATGCCAATTCCAGCACAGGCGTGCTATTGGGAACTGCTCGCGTACACATCCACCATAACGGTACCGTTTTCTCAGCGCGGGCACTAATTGATCCAGGGTCTGAATGTTCTTTTATAACTGAAAGACTAAAACGTAGAATCAATTTGCCAGCGAGGAAGATACATGCCCAATTATCAGGCATCACAAATGCGGTGTCATCTCAGGTGAAAGAAGCATCCAACATCGAATTACGTCCACCAGTGGATCCCTGCTTCAGCCTGACTACACCCGTTCTCGTTCCAGTTAAACTCACTGGGAATCTACACATCCTGCCATATCAACGCAATGACAATGCAGGCATTCCCAGACTTGGTTCTGGCAGACAAGTGGTTCTACGTCAATGAAGACGTAGACCTCATAATTGGCGGAGACATATATCCCCAAATTATAATGAGCGGTATAAAAAAGAATGTACTAAATACACTCTTGGCTCAAGAGACAGTGTTCGGTTGGATACTAACCGGTCGAATGGAAGCACCGAGTCCAACGAAGAACATCATGTCATTCTATAACGAGGTTGCGTTAGACAACCTACTCAAAGCTTTCTGGGAGGTAGAAAATATGCCCAAAAACAAAATATTAAATCGAAGATGAAAGGTACTGCGAACACCTATTTAAAGAAACAACGCAACGAAGTGAGAATGGACGGTACACCGTGTCACTACCTTTCCGGCAGGATTACCCTAACAGTATTAATTTAACCCCGTCCCTGAAGCGAGCATGCTCTCAATTCTTCCGGAATGAGGGACGACTAATAAAAAACCCAGTTAGGGAAAGAGTATGTTCGGGTGTTGTCAGAATACGAAACGCTTGGACATATGAGCAAAATAAAAAACAATATCTTATCCGACGATTCGAATAATTATTTCCTGCCCACCACGCCGTTATTAAAGCAGAAAATACCACTACAAAGGTACGCGTAGTATTTAATGCCTCTAGCCCTACGGCCAACGGTAATAGCTTAAACGATATCCTCCTCCCAGGCCCAGTTCTACAAGCCGATCAACCCATCCTTATCTTACGATGGAGACTATACCGCGACATCGAAAAGATGTATCGACAAATTTGGGTGAACGAAAATCACACCAAATTTCAACGCATTGTGTATCGTACTTCCCCGAATGACCCTATTAGTATTTACGAATTAAAGACGGTTACCTTCGGAGTGAATTGCGCTCCATATCTCGCGATGAGAACGCTCCTACAACTAGCAGACGACGTATCAAATTCACACCCCACAGCGGCTAGCATACTGCGAGAATACATGTATGTAGATGACGTGTTAGCGGGTGGACATACGATCACATCGACAATTAAAGCCAGAGATGAAATTCGTCAAGTCCTACACTCAGCAGATTTTCCACTTCGCAAACGGACATCTAATTCAGAGGACATTCTAAGAGACATCACCAAAGCAGACCTGATCAATGAAATCTTCCTAGCATTCGAAGATACCAGTTCAGTGAAAGTATTAGACATTCGATGGAATTCCCACTCAGGGACGCTGGACAACCCGGAAAACATTACAAAGAGAGCGATACTATCAGCAATCGCCAAACTTTTCGATCCCTTAGGATGGCTGGCACCAATGGTCATTGTGGCAAAAATACTCATGCAGAGTATATGGTTAGAAGGCGCCGCTTGGGACGAACCAGTATCTACCAGTACGCGGGAACGATGGAAAACCTTCACCGACCAATACCATGAAATCAATCAAATCAGGATACCTAAATGGGTCAACTTTTCACCAGGAACCGACATCGAGATCCATGGATTTTGTGACGCATCCCAGAAGGCTTATGCAGCAGCCGTTTACATACGCGTGAAAACGGATAATGACATCTGGAGAAACATGCTTCTAGCCAAAACCCGAGTAGCCCCAGTGAAAACTCTTTCTCTTCCACGATTGGAACTTTGCGGAGCCGTGCTGTTAGCGGAAATCACCGAATCAATTTTCAGGAACCTTAAGTTGGGACCAGTAAAAGTGCACCTTGGACGGACTCAACTATCGTCCTCGCATGGATAAGGAAACCGCCCTGTTCTTGGTCCACTTTCGTCGCACATAGGATCACCAAGATCATCGACATGGTCGGAAATAAGGACTGGTTGCACTTGAACTCAGAGTCCAACCAAGCAGATTTAGGTAGCAGAGAATTACCTGCGTCTGAATTGGTCAACAATTCGTTGTGGTGGCAGGGACCTTCTTGGCTGCAAGAAGACACTTCCCAATAGCCAGCACAAGAAAGTGACTACACCACCTCCGTAGAGGAAAAGAGGGCGAAGACCTGCGCAACAACAACCGTAAATACTACCGATATTCTTCAACGCTTTTCCGACCTACCTAGGGCTTTACGGATGTTATCATTCGTTATGAGGTTCTACCGAAGAACTCACCCCAAAACAAAAAAATCATTTCATGTCAAGTAACCTTTAATCTCCCCTGAAGAGATCAAATCAGTAACTCAACTTGTCATTAAAATCTATCAGAAACAATATTTTAGTTCAGAATATAATGATCTAAAGGCCGGAAACCAATTGCAGAGAAAAGTGCAATACTCTCACTTAATCCCTACTTAGACCAAGATGGCATCATTTGGGTAGGAGGGCGACTCGGGGCGTCACAGGACTTTGCTTTTAATGAACGCCACCCAATCATCCTCCCATACAACTGCAGTTTATCCCGTCAGTCCTAATGTTTCATCAGCAAAGTCTTCATGGGGTAAACCAACTCATGTTACGTCTGATACGCACCTTATACTGGATACCTAATGTAAAAACCATGATTAGGGCAGTCATTCACAATTGCAAGGTTTGCACCATACATCGAAAACGGGCTCAGACCCAGCTTATGGGTATTCTCCCTCGCGAACGCACGACATTCAGCCGTGCCTTCATGAATACTGGAGTCGACTTCGCCGGACCTTTCGACATTAAAAGTTACCGCGGCAGACTATCCAAAGGCTATGCCTGCCTTTTCGTGTGTTTTTCCACACGACCAATTCATCTGGACGCCACAACTACCTCAGCACACCATCATTTCTTGCGGCATTTGCCCGCTTCATATCTAGGCGCGGATACCCAAAAAATATGTACTCCGACAACGGTACGAACTTTATCGGAGCGTCACGATCCTTACGATCAGAATTCTAGAATTTCATCTCACAAGCGCGAGAGAACGCTGTATCAAAATACAGCCACCAGTCACTCACTTGGCATTTCATCTCTGCGGGCGCTCCCCCTGTGGGAGGTTGGAGTGAAAAGCTTCAAAAGCCACTTCAAAAAGATAGCCTCACCACACAAATTCACCTTCGAGGAATTCCATACACTTTTGTGCCGCATCGAGGCATGCCTGAACTCGCGGCTGAGGGGCTTATAGTGTCGCTCGCCTCAAAAGACAATGCAATTCGAAAGCTAGCATATTCCATAAACAAAAAAATATTAACGGCATAACATTTTCAAAAAAGGAGTGTTGTCCAAAATTGACATTTTTAATATACCTTATATTTCAAACTGATTATTTCGACGACTGAGCAGAATATCAATCTATCACGACTGTCTTTTCGAAAAAGCGCTGTCTCAGACAACGCCCTATCTTAGAATCCGGTTGAAGAACGGCCGGTCTTAGAAAACACGACATGCTTCTGGTAGTTACGTTATGACAATTTCAAAATTAAAGTTGTGTTTCAAAATGTTTCTTGATTATATATGTATATTCCTCCTTGGCTATGAAAATCTTATTTAAAAATTAACACCACCCTTTTTCTATTCTTTCAAACATTTTACTAATATAAAGTTTGCTAAATCAAGATAAAGGCTTTCATACAAACTTGCAGAGTTTGGAACAAAAAAAATCTCAATTTAAGTGTTTTCTTTAGTACAACTTCGTTATGAGATGAAAACAGTGATGCCCAAAAATCTTATGCTCACCGCAAGGTTTCGATTTCCTGCATCGATCGTGAAATGACCCCAATGCTTCTTAATTTGCAAAACAAGACTTTTATACAAAAAATTGTTGTTAATTACGCAGTCGAAATATGATTTTGATCATTTTTTTTTAGGAATTGTAGCATGGCATTATAGAGCTGCTCCCATTTCTTTAAAATAAGAAGGCACATACCGCTATAATAAATTGTATCAGGAGCACTAATGACTAAAATATATATTACGAGGGGGCTGTCGTCGAACTGCGAAACCTTATATCTATTTTTCGAAAGCTCACTTGGGAAAATAGAGAAATAACCTTTTGATGTATCACAGACAATACTATCTCGCTCCATCCAAACCCCACATCTTAGCGTAAAAGTCCAAAGAAGTAAAAGCTAATATCCAATTTTTCAAAAACAATGCATCTGTAAGTTCATTTGAAAACCTTTTCACGACCGAGGGGCCCAAAATTAAGCCCTTAACCTCTGTCTTCCTCTTTTTCAGTGCGAATTTAAATACCAGTTGAGGTTCTTATCTTATTATCATTTTAAGTTTAATTAGTAAAACTAAGTTTATGTAAAATTGTAGGTAAATGGCCAAAGTAGTAATGTTTTTAAACTCGCATTGAAAACCGGGCCTTAGAGCTATTTCGGAGTCTTATCTTACACCCTTTACATACCGATCCATGTTTAATATTTAAGTCATCCATCAATATACGCTCTGAATCCGCTAGTGCTGTGTGAACAATTTTTCCATCGAAATAAATGCATCCATGAAAGTGGCGGCCTTATATACGGCAACCTCGGTGCATTTGTGATCATAAGTACCAAAAATCATGCATAAATATTCCCTCATATATATTCTCCTATTACTTTGAAAATTCAGATATTAAGAACATTTGTCCGTAAACCGTTGGATTATATTGCACGGGATGCTGAAAAGGAAGCTGTTCCAACACCAATCAGTAAAGATGGTAGATGTTAGCAGATCCGCTGAGCTCGCTGCTGATATAATAGTAACAGCGGAAGTATTAAAAAAAATACCGTAAAAATCCAAACAAATGTTACTAAGCTTTTAAAAGCGCGCCTAAAAATCATATCCACACCATTAGGAATAAACTACATACAGAGTGTATGTGCCTACATGGCGATCAAAAGGAATATAAACAAAAAAGGCAACTCTTAGAGACCAATTGTACAGCGAACAACGGGACATTCATATGGCTTACCAGCTAAAGGCATCTACCTTTGCACTGATATGAATGTTGGAGATTCGAGTTCAACGCTCAGCTCCCGAAAAGCTAGCTGATGAAGAAGTGAAATTCAGAAACATGTCCTAGTAACCATCGCCGTTTGTAAACTTACAATTTATCCCAAATATCAATTACAAAAATTAATCATTTATTTTAAAACAAATACGCGCATTTCAAGGAAATGACACTTGTAAAACACGTAAACAAGACAAAACTACATGTACATTTGTATATACATAGCGTATTAGTGAGCCCTACAGAGCGAAGACTGCGAATTGGATACAAGACGAATTGGGCAAGGCTGCTATTTGGTCCTGCAGACATAATCCCTTATATGCGGAAGTAATACTTAAGGAACGAAAATTCGTATGCGGTAAGATGGATGGCATTTACGTTTACAGTTGCTATATACCACATAGTGCGCCGCTGGACGCGTTCGAAGAAATCGTCGGGAAAATAGCCATGGATGCGACGTTGCGGGAGCGTTTTGTCATCGCGGGAGACTTTAATGCATGGGCTATAGAGTGGGGCTCACAGAGAACATCCCCCAAAGGGAGGGCTCTGCTCGAAGCATTTGCATGCCTTGATGTAGCGCTCCTTAACGTGGGTGAGCAAAACGCCTTCTTAAGAAATGGGTTCGGCTCCGTAATCGACATAACGTTTGTCAGCGCCAATCTCTACAGGTTGGCTGAGTGGAAAATCAGTGATTGCTATACCCAAAGAGATCACTCTGCGATTGGGATGGACATCAACCTCGAGGGGGGAGGGCGGCCCATTATACAGCCACCTTTAAAAAACAGAGGTTGGAATATCAATACTTTTGACCCCGACATATTCAAGCTAATTTTGACAACAGTCGAACATAGAGGAAGTGCTAACGACATGGCGAATAAATTAATGGCTGATACTAGAGCAGCATGCGATGCGTCAATGACTAGAAAGCCCAAACGCAAACAACATTGTTCCACATTTTGGTGGAACGAGCGCATACATTCCCTAAGGAGAGAGTGTATTCAGGCTAGGAGGCGCTATCAACGAGCCAGAGGGAGACCGGAATTTCGAGAGTGCAGAGCTACCTTCAAAAGAGAGCGACTCGCACTTAAGAGAGCAATAAAAGATAGTAAGCGCGAATGCTTTCTTAAGCTTTGCCATGACGTCGAGAATGACCCTTGGGGCATAGCTTATAAATTGGTTTTTAAGAAATTGAAACACAAAGGAGAGGCGATGCCAACATGCCCCTCTTTTCTCAGAAACGTGGTATATTCTTTATTTCCCACGCAAAGGGAGCTAGTTTCTCCCACATCAGGCGCCGCACACTCATTTGACGAGGTTACCGTCGTCGAGGTCTTTCAAGCGGTGAATAGACTGCAAGACCGCAAGTCTCCTGGCCCGGACGGGGTACCAAACAGAGCACTCAAACTAGCTCTCACTTATAATACGCCAACATTTGCGAAACTATTTAATGCATGCTTGGCTGAGGGGACATTTCCTACAATATGGAAACGACAAAAGCTGGTACTGCTGCCAAAGCCTGGTAAAAATACGGCGGAACTATCTAGCTGCAGGCCCATTTGCCTGCTCGACTCCGCCGGTAAAGTTCTTGAGCGAGTCCTCTATAATCGACTCGAAAAAGAAATTGAAGATATGGGTGGTATTTCCGATAACCATTTTGGGTTTAGGAAAGGAAGATCTACCGTTCAAGCTGCGAACATGGCGAAGGAAGGGGCCCAAGAAGCCATAAGTGGCACTCGATGGCTCGAAGGCTCTAAGGAATATTGCCTTATCGTTACTTTAGATGTGAAAAATGCCTTCAACACTGCCAATTGGGGCAAAAATTCTAGACACGCTGGACCAGATAATCATATCTCTTTACCTGCGTAGGATCATACGCAGCTACTTTGAAGGTAGAGTGCTGGAATATGAAACGGCTGCTGGAGTAGAAAAGCTTCACGTTACAGGCGGTGTTCCTCAAGGCTCCGTGCTCGGTCCACTGTTTTGGAACATTATGTACGACGGAGTATTGCGCCTCAAGGTACCCAATGGGGTGAAAATTATCGCCTTCGCGAACGATATCGCGTTGGTAATCACAGCCAAGCACCTAGGCGAAATATGCGCCAAATCTAATACCAGCATAGCGATGGTTCAATCGTGGCTTACAAAAAATGGACTGCAGCTGGCGGAACAAAAAACAGAGGCTGTACTCATATCAAGTAGGAAAAGGGTGGAGCAGGCCACTATAAGAATCGGCCGCCACGACATCGACACACTGCCTGCAATACAATACTTGAGGGTTGTGATAGACAGGAGGTTGTCATTCAAAACCCACTTAGAGTATGCCAATGGAAAGGTAGCAAAAATATTAGCAGCATTATCTAGGATAATGATAAATGCAAGAGGACCAAAGCAACGACGGCGTCAACTTCTGGCTGTCGTTGTAAAAAGCCAACTACTTTACGGGACTCCTGTTTGGCATCAGGCAACGGAGTATAAATCATACTTCCGCGGGGTAAAGTCGACTTACCGCCTGTGTACACTACGCGTCTGTAGCGCCTTTAAAACTGTCTCTGACGACGCAGCACTAATCATCGCAGGAATGTGTCCTATAGACATATTAGCAAAAGAAGCAGCGACGATTTATCGGGATCAAAGCTCACGTGACGGAGCACGGGAGCTAAGCGTGCAGAACTGGCAGCTCAGATGGAATGCCTCAACAAATGGACGCTGGGCACACCGATGTATCCCAGATATTAATATATGGATATCTAGAAAGCACGGCGAGGTAGTTTTCTACCTCACACAGTTTCTTAGTGGTCACGGATGCTTTAAGGAATACTTGCACCGATTCAATCACGAGCCTAACAACATATGCGATCACTGTGGTGGCGATACAGTAGAAGATGTTTACCATGTATTTTTCAAGTGTCCTAGGTTCTATAGCTCGAGATGCAAACTGTGCAGAATATTTGGAGAGGATTACACTTCTGAAACAATTGTTGGATGCATGCTACAAAGCAAAGTAAAATGGTCCGCGGCATGCGATGTAATAGCGGAAATAATGAAGTGTCTACGAAGTCTTGAAAGGCTACGGCGCAGCAGCGAACATTGAACAGTCGAGTTGTGTGGGTGGAGAACAAACTGCAAAGGTGGAGGGGGTCGAGCTGAGCACGTATTGGATGCAAGCCCTCCGTACAATTAGCGGCGTGAGAATGATAAAATAAGAAAAGACCGTAATATATGTAGGTAATGTAATAGTAAAACAGGTGACGGATTGGAGACAAGGCCTCTTCAACCGTCCGAATACTGCCCCAGGTGAAGGAATAAAGCACGGATTGGAGACGCGGCCTCTTCAACCGTGCGACCAAAAGCAGTCAACATACAAGCAACGACAAACCTGCGGATTGGAGACAAGGCCTCTCGAACTGTAGAAACAACGAGTATGAGTGTAAACGTGTCACATGTAATCAGGGTTTATACACGGATTGGAGACAAGGCCTCTCCAACCGTTGGAAGTACGAGAAAAGCCCCCTAACGTATTGTGGGATAAAAAAAACCTATCAAAATTAAATGAAAACAGAAAAAACAGAAAAAAAAAAATAAAAAAAAAAATCCTACAATAAAAGTAGTCGAACGCACAAGCATGCCATTAGCACTATTTGCACAGTGTTTAAGGTACGCTTGGAAATCTTCGTAGAAGTGGTATGTGTCAAGCATATTCATTTAGTAAGCAGGGCGTGCCAGTCCCAGCATTAACTATACCGCGGGACTATCTAAGTACAGCAACGTCACCCCGACAGACGTAGAGCTTATTGCTCAACTTACCTCCCGACGGAATACTTGACGGTAGTACCGGGGGGTAAATGGTACTCAGACGGTAGGAGGTTTAGTGCGGTTAAAGTCCCACACTGACTATGAGGCTTTCGATGCTTCCTCCTCGTACAAAAAAAAAAAAATACATAGCTTATGACTATACGATACTCACTATTTTCCTGTATTGTGAGTGTGAAATGCTGACAAAAATGTACCAAAACGTCTAATCACAACAACGATATTCACAAGTACCAAAAATACTGCCACAAAATAACCGATTTCGGCATGTTATCGTTTACGTAAAACTTTTTATTTTCGTTCAAAAATATTCACGAAAGAAAAAAAACTGATGAAAATAGCGCGGAAAATATTCGCGTGCTCAGTTACTACATTTATCTCATCAAAAAATGTATTTCTTGTTTAAATTTGTTCACAAATTTTTCAAAATTGACTGATTTGGTCAGTATCACCTCCTAATGTTAGTTGGGTGGGCTCGCCAATTAAATACTTAAAATTATCGCAGTATTCGTTTTCAAAGCGAGAATACTGAAATATTGGTAGATCTTGGGCCTTGGTGGTATTAGTAGTAGAAAATAAAAATGGGTCAGAAAAGTTAGTAAATCTACCAATGCGGTAAGGTCCGTGCACTGACTGTCCATATACTTATACCAACTTATGTATGTATATATATTTGCTTATTTTTTTAGTGCTGCGTCAAATGACGCACGCTGGTACCGAATACCCGCAAAAGAAACAAATCCTGGATCGGCTTTTTGACCCATACTGACGCCTCGGGCAGTTCCAAAAAATACTAATGCACAAAATAACGGCCAACACCTCATTTAAAAATAATAGAAATATGATTTTGATAATTTTTTTTAGGAATTGTAGCATGGCATTATAGAGCTGCTCCCATTTCTTTAAAATAAGAAGGCACATACCGCTATAATAAATTGTATCAGGAGCACCAATGACTAAAATATATATTACGAGGGGGCTGACGTCGAACTGCGAAACCTTATATCTATTTTTCGAAAGCTCACTTGGGAAAATAGAGAAATAACCTTTTGATTTATCACAGACAATACTATCTCGCTCCATTCAAACCCCACACCTTAGCGTAAAAGTCTAAAGAAGTAAAAGCTAATATCAAATTTTTCAAAAACAATGCATCTGTAAGTTCATTTGAAAACCTTTTCACGACCGAGGGGCCCAAAATTAAGCCCTTAACCTCTGTCTTCCTCTTTTTCAGTGCGAATTTAAATACCAGTTGAGGTTCTTATCTTATTATCATTTTAAGTTTCATTAGTAAAACTAAGTTTATGTAAAATTGTAGGTAAATGGCCAAAGTAGTAATGTTTTTAAACTCGCATTGAAAACCGGGCCTTAGAGCTATTTTGGAGTCTTATCTTAAGACCCTTTACATACCGATCCATGTTTAATATTTAAGTTATCCATCAATATACGCTCTGAATCCGCTAGTGCTGTGTGAACAATTTTTCCATCGAAATAAATGCATCCATGAAAGTGGCGGCATTATATACGGAAACCTCGGTGCATTTGTGATCATAAGTACCAAAAATCATGCATAAATATTCCCTCATATATATTCTCCTATTACTTTGAAAATTCAGATATTAAGAACATTTGTCCGTAAACCGTTGGATTGTATTGCACGGGATGCTGAAAAGGAGGTAGATGTTAGCAGATCCGCTGACAGCGAGCTCAGCGCTGACAGCGAGCGCAGTGTCACTTAAAAGGGACAAAAATGAAAATTTCATCTTTTTTTGGTAATAGAAATTTTAATAATTTCACCTGTGGACAATGTCGCTGCTGGTAATGAGCAGTCTATGCCATCTGTAGTCTTTTGTGCTTACTTACTTACTTAATTGGCGCTTAACCGTCTAAACGGTTATGGCCGTCCAACAAGGCGCGCCAGTCGCCCCTTCGCTCCGCCAACCGGCGCCAATTGGTCACACCAAGGGAGTTTAAATCGTTTTCCACCTGGTCCTTCCAACGGAGTGGGGGCCGCCCTCTACCTCTGCTTCCATAGTCGGGATCCGATAGAAACACTTTCTTGACCGGAGCATCATCTTTCATTCGCATAACATGGCTTAGCCAGCGCAGGCGCTGCGTTTTAATTCGCTGGACTATGTTGATGTCTGTGTATAGCTCGTACAGCTCATCATTAAATCTTCTTTGCTAGTGTTGATGCTGGTTCCCAAATAAACGAAGTCTTTCACTATTTCGAAATTATGGCTGCCAACTGGAGCGTGGTTGCCAAGGCGCGCATGCGCTGACTGTTTGCTGGATGACAGCAGGTACTTCGTTTTGTCCTCATTCACCATCAAACCCATCTTTACCGCTTCTTTTTCCAGTTTGGAGTAAGCAGAACTAAAAGCGCGGGTGTTTAGGCCGATGATATCAATGTCATCAGCATATGCCAGTAATTGCACGCTTTTATAGTATATTGTTCCAGTGCGGTTAAGTTCTGCAGCTAGTATAATTTTCTACAGCATCAAATTAAAGAAATCGCACGATAGGGGGTCACTCTGTCTGAAACCTCGTTTAGTTTCGAACGGCTCGGAGAGGTCCTTCCCAATTCTGACTGAGCTGATGGTGTTGCTGAACGTCATTTTGCACAGCCGTATAAGTTTTGCGGGGAAACCAAATTCAGACATAGCGTCATATAGGCAGCTCCTTTTCGTGCTGTCGAAGGCGGCTTTAAAGTCGACAAAGAGGTGATGTGTGTCGATTCTCTTTTAACGGGTTTTTTCCAAAATCTGGTCGATTTGAGATTTACCAGGTCTGAAGCCGCACTGATAAGGTCCAATCAGCCGGTTCATGGTGGCCTTCAATCTTTCGCACAATACACTTGAAAGGACCTTATATGCGATATTAAGAAGGCTGATTCCACGATAGTTGGTGCATTTCGTCGGGCATGCACTCGTCCGCCCATATTTTGCTAAGAAGCTGCTGCATGCGCCTTACCAACTCCACACCGCCATCTGTGAATAGCTCCACAGGCAATCCATCAGCGCCCACGGCCTTGTTGTTTTTCAATCTGGTTATTGCTATTCTAACTTCGTCATAATAGGGCGGGGGGACATATATTCCATCATCATCGATTGCGGGATCGGTTTCTTCATCTCTGCGCGGTGAATTGCTGCCCCCACTTAGGAGAGCAGAGAAGTATTCACTCCATAATCTAAGCACTCTCTGGACATCAGTTACAAGGTCGCAGTTTTCATTCCTACAGGAGTTTGCCCCGGTCTTGAAACCATCCGTCTGTCGCCGTATTTTTTGGTAGAATTTTTGGGCGTTATTCCTGGTGGCTAGCAGCTCAAGCTCCTTGCACTATCGCCTTTCTGCTTCTGCTTTTTTCTTCCTGAAAAGGCGTCTCGCTTCCCTTTTCAACTCACGATAGCGTTCACACACTCCTCTTGTCGCGCTCGATTTTAACGTAGCCCTGTAGGCAGCGTCTTTTCTTTCGGTTGCAACGCGGCATTCTTCATCGTACCAGTTGTTTTTTCGTGGCCGCCAGTAACCAATTTTTTCCTCGGCGGCAGTACGAAGTGCTTTGGAGATATGCTTCCACTGCTCCTGTATTCCTTCAGGATGAGTTGTGCTCTCAGAGAGCAGGTGTGAGAGTCGAGTTGCGAAATCCTTGGCAGTCTGTTGTGATTGAAGCTTTTCGACATCTAGCTTTCCTTGTGTTTTTTGTTCCTTGGTTTTAGCCGCGTTGAGGCAGGTGCGTATTTCGGCTGCAACGAGATAATGGTCCGAGTCGATGTTAGGTCCTCGGATCGTGGGCACATCTAAAACACTGGAGGCATGCCGTCCGTCTATCACAACGTGATCAATCTGATTGCGAGTATTTCGATCAGGAGACAGCCATGTAGCTTGATGTATCTTTTTATGCATGAACCTTGTGCTGGATATGACCATGCTTCGAGCACCGGCAATGTCAATCAGCCTAGTCCGTTAGGAGAAGTTTCATTGTGTAGGCTGAATTTTCCGACTGTAGGGCCAAAAACACCTTCTATGCCCACCCTGGCGTTAAAGTCGCCAAGTACGACTTCTATATCATGACGGGAGCAGCGCTCGTATGTGCGTTCTAATTGTTCAAAAAAGTGTCTTTCACCTCATCGTCTTTCTCCTCTGTCGGCGCATGAGCGCAGATGAATGATATATTAAAAAAATTTGCTTTTATTCGGATAGCGGCGAGACGCTCGTCCACAAGCGTGAACGCCAGCACTTGGCGACAAAGTCTCTCTCCCACCACGAATGCGACGCCGAAACTGTGCTTATTCGTATGGCCACTCCAATAGATGTCACAATTTTTCATCTTATTTATTCCTTGCTTCGTCCAGCGCATTTCTTGAATGGCAGTGATGTCAGATTTTGCTTTGACGAGGACATCAACCAGCCGGGCATCTGCACCAATCCCATTCAGGAAGCGGACGTTGCAGGTGCACGCCCTCAATTCATTTTCCTTCAAACGTTTGACATGGTCGTCATCAATAGAGAGTGTATTTATCCGAGGCTTGTTGTTATATTTCATTGGAGTATGGTTTTACGTGGCGAATCGCAAGCCCAGCGCACAACCCGCTCAGCGGGGGTGTAAATATTACTTGCACGTTTATATAGCGATCCGCTTGCTCCAAGACAGACGCCCGCTTGCAGCCGCACCTAGAGGTGTACAGACGCTGCCGATGAGATCTCCCACGGCTAGCCCTTAAACCGATTATGTCAGAGTGGCCTAGCCAGGTTGTCTCCTTCTCACATTAGCTCAGAGGCTACCCAGAGGATACTTGGCCGCAAGCGACCGGCAGTAGTGAACTGCTTGAACCGCATGCAAAAGAATCGCTCTGGCCATTCCCAGGTGAACGGCGGTCAGAAGCTTTCCCCACTTTCGTGGACTTCTAAACACGGCTCTACCCTCTTTTGTGCACGCCTCGTAATTAACCATAAAACCTAGATTTTAAACACAATGGCGCATAATCATAGTCAAAATAAAATAGGTTTTAAATTTAGTTTCAGCTTTTTTGACAGATAGCTCATACAAAATTATGTCAAAAAGCTGCAACTAAGTTTAAAGGCTATTTTATTTTGACTATGATTATGCGCCAATAAAAATAGATCTGTTAAGCTTTTAGTCAAAGCCTTTTGTAAACTTACAATTTTTCCCTAATATCAATTACAAAAATTAATCATTTATTTTAAAACAAATAACGCGCATTTCAAGGAAATGACACTTGTAAAACACGTAAACAAAACAAAAATAAATGTACATTTGTATATACATAGCTTATGACTATACGATACTCACTTTTTTCCTGTATTGTGAGTGTGAAATGCTGACACAAATGTACCAAAACGTCTAATCACAACAACAATATTCACAAGTACCAAAAATACTGCCACAAAATAACCGATTTCGGCATGTTATCGTTTACGTAAAACTTTTTATTTTCGTTCAAAAATATTCACGAAAGAAAAAAACTGATGAAAATAGCGCAGAAAATATTCGCGTGCTCAGTTACTACATTTATCTCATCAAAAAATGTATTTCTTGTTTAAATTTGTTCACAAATTTTTCAAAATGGACTGATTTGATAGTGTTAGTTGGGTGGGCTCGGCAATTAAATACTTAAAACTGATCGCAGTATTCGTTTTCAAAGCGAGAGTACTGAAATATTGGTAGATTTTAGGCCTCGGTGGTATTAGTAGTAGAAAATAAAAATGGGTCAGAAAAGTTAGTAAATCTACCAATGCGGTAAGGTCCGTGCACTGACTGTCCATATACTTATACCAACTTATGCATATCTATTTGCTTATTTTTTTTTGTGCTGCGTCAAATGACGCACGCTGGTACGAATACCCGCAAAAGAAACAAATTCTGGATCGGCTTTTTGACCCATACTGACGCCTCGGGCAGTCCACAAAAATACTAACGCAAAAAATAACGGCCAACACCTCATTTAAAAATAATTATGTGCTCATTTACAAAAAAAAAAAAAAAAAACAAACAAAAAAATATGTTTTTTTTTTGGATTTCCGTCGGTACCTACTGCTTGTTTTTTTTTGGGTGGGGCAGGACTTGTTGTTTCCAACAACAAACATTACAAACAATCATGATTAAGGCTTCGGTACAAGAAATCCCAGTTCAGAAGTTAAAGAGTCCCGAAAATGAAAAGAATAAGTCCCGAAATTGGAGAAAGTCAACTGTTTCTACTGGCTTAGTGTGCTACTGCACCAGTGACCTAGTTTGTTTTTCAAGGACAAGCAAATACATATATGTATATATATTCGCACGCCACGAACTCACCATACCAGCTACCAGCTGATCGATAAATACACGACAGGGTTGCATGTTACATTTAGCATAATGGTACGCGCAGATAGAACGCATCGTGGAAAACGCATCGCCAATCTGCAAATTCACGTCAGGGGATGGTAAAATAATACAATTCTGCTTGGTGAAATTGTATTTTATATTCAGTTTAAGCCAGCTATACTTTTCAGCCAACACATGCAGTTGATGGATTTTCATATCAGCACATGCAGTTGGTAGATTTTGGAATTTGGTTAAGATCTTTCGCTATTCGTCATGAACTTTCGCACACAATTAAATGCTTCATTTCGTTCGTTTCTCACGCTTCTCTGAAAAGAAAATTTTTCGCTTCCAAGCACCGCAAAGACAGTGATAAGGGTGAATTGCTCCACGCAATGATAACATATCTATTAACTTAAATACGCCATGATTTGGCTTGGAATCACGTCCGTTTCAACCTCCCACGCTTTTCGCCAAAACAAGTAATTTTGCGCGGATGGCTTGGAACCACGTCCATTCCAACCTCCCACACACCGCAATCTTACTGGTTTTGTTAACTATGCATCAGCTGCTCGAAATCACGTCCATTCCGACAGCACCAACTGCTAATATAATACATCATTTACAAAATGTATGCACTGTAGCGAAAACGCGCAGCACACAACCAACCTCACGGCCATTCGCCCCGGCACACCTATAAAATGCTACAGTCGCCCTGAGAGCGATACGACACGTTAGACTCTGGAACGGAGACCTCGGTCTCTTCGGCCAGCCCAGAAAAACCTCAAAAACCTGCGAGTCTGGAACGCAGACCTCTGCCTCTTCGTCCAACCAAAGAACTGCAAGTCTGGAACGGAGACCTCGGCCTCTCCATCCGAAACAAAAAAAAAAAAAACGGTGCCAGTCTGGAACGGAGACCTCGGCCTCTTCGTCCAGCATTATTGGCCTTCGCCCATACCTATGTTATTTTATGAATCTCTATATTTTAAGAGTTACGTATAAACCAATGGCAAGAAATATTCACTTCAATCTGTTCATAACCGCTAATTTTTCATCCTAGCTCAGGTGGCATGCTGAGCAAGTCGGAAAGGATTCCCGGCCATTTGCGTCGCAGACGAACTCCTCATCTAGATTAAGTTTAGTGTGTAAGTCTTATATTCATTTTTCTCATTTCAGCAGAGATCATTGGCGGAAAACGATGTTGCGTATCCCAAGGGGGGCCGGCATATTTAGGCAGGATGCCTAACTTTTACGCATCTGATTGCGATCCCCCCAATGCAACCCTGCAAATCGATACTCGATACTCGACTTAATTTCTAACCACCTTCACCATCACCCCCACATGCATGTACATGCACGTGTATGTGTGATTTTTGTCAGCACTCATGCATATGCATGTCGGGGTTGATGTGTGGGTGCCTTTCCCCTCCAAAACGGAGGATTTTGCGGTTCAAAGGTTGCCGCTTTCTATACAACCGGTCTCTTGGATTTTAACAGCCATCCTTTTCACATCTGCCGCCAGCGATCTCTGCCGTAATTTTGCGTTTATTCAGGTAATATTGTAACCTTTGATATTTTTACATTTACCCAATAAATCATATATATTATAACGAGAAATCTCGTATTCTCTTATTTTATTCCAACCCGCTTATTCCCATTGAGATCGACCCCGGTGCGCCCACGGACTCAGGACTAGACGCTACCCGGCCGAACATTTGGTGGGCATTCCATCGAATGCCTAATGCTTTCACTGAACTGGTATCTTCGAATGCCAGCAAGTTTTCACTGAGAAGGTATGCTTTGGGGATGTCTCTTAGAATGTCCTCTCAATTGGATGTCCATTTGCGAAGTGGAAAACCTGCTGAGTGTAGGACTGGACGAATTTCATCTCTGAAAGGATCTGCTTCTGAAATCCTACAGACTATTCCCGAGGGAGAGCGGAACAACTACAAAACATTGATGAGCGCTCTAGAGAGGCGATACGGAAGCGAACACAGGAAACAGATATACCATATAGAGTTGCAAAACCGCTACCAAAAAGCTAATGAGACTTTGCAAGAGTTTACTTCGGATGTTGAAAGGTTGGCTCATTTGGCAAACGCGGACGCACCCGTGGATTACACCGAAAGGGTAAAAATCCAGAGTTTTATAAATGGCATACGAGACGTGGAAAGTGAGCTACATACGCAAACCCAAAGCTAACATTTGCTGAAACGGTATCCCATGTACTGACTCAGGAAACAGCGTCACTTTTGAGTAAGCCCCCATACAAAGCTCATCGCGTGGAAGTGGAAAGGCCAGACTGGGTAGACACAATTTTGGAAGCATTAAAAGGAACGCAGCAGAAAAACGATGGTGCCGTCAAATGCTTTAAGTGTGGAAAGCCAGGGCACATCGCACGTCATTGCAGTACCAACCCTAACAGTTCCAATAATATGGGTGGCCGTAAACGCAGAGCTGAAAGAAATGAGCAAATATCCAAATCAACTCAATCGTTAAACTAAAGCGAGTCAGCCGCAAGGGGCGACAGCTGGCTCCCGCAATTGAATGCCCCATAATCTCTATCTCGAAAGTTGGAAGAAGGTCAAGCAATCTTATTGTCGGAGGACATGTGGGTGGAAAGAAGTGTTTACTGACTATAGTTACGGGTGCATCTCATTCCATTGTTCGATCAGATTTAGTCAACAACAAGATAAGACCATTGCTTGTAGCAAAGTTACGTACAGCCATGGGAGAGGACACCCAGGTAATTGGAGAAGTAGATTGTGGAGTAGCAATTGGGAACGTCACGGTACTACACAATTTTATAGTGGCAGAGATTGGTGAAATCATAATTGGAGTGGACTTCTTAAGCGACTAAGGCATCGAGTTCGATATGCAAAGCACTACGATGCGATATAAGAACATTGATGTGCCACTTAATTTCGGCTACGAGGGAGGCTACAGCAGTAAACGAGTGCTGGTGGAAGAGAGTCAGCAAATACCACCAAAATCAGAAGCAGTCATCTGGGCAAAGGTGGATGGAGATTGTGGGGCACACAAATTGTGGGTTGTCGAAGAAGCAAACAAATCAACACCGAATGTACTCTTAGGAAAAACCCTGGCTATGACAAAACAAGATGGACGTATTCCAGTAAGAGCTCTCAATGAGTTAAGTCAGCACTCAAACTGACCAAAGGAGCTATATTGGGAAGATGCCAAGAGGCTGAAATAGTTATTAACTGTGAACAGCTCCAGGAAAACGTCTCAACTAGCAAAATTAATCTTTCAAATGAAATCACGGCATGGACGGAGGGGCTAGAGGAAGACTATCAGAGTAAGGCAAAACAGCTGATCGTAAAGTACGCAAACATATTTGACCCAGATGGCTCCAAACCAGGCCGCACCCACGTTGTGAAACATCAAATTGACACTGGAGATGCGAGGCTGATCCATCAAGCACCTCGTAGTGTCCCACTGGCGAAGCGGGAAGTGGTGAGTCAAATCATACAAGAAATGAGCGACAGCGGCGTAATCGAAACATCAGCTAGTTCATGTAGCTCACCGGAGGTACTTGTGAAGAAGAAGGATGGAAAAATGAGGTTTTGCGTGGACTACCGGAAGTTGAATGACGACACTCTGGACTCGCTATCTGCTACAAAATGGTTTTCCACACTGGACTTGGAAAGCGGCTACTGGCAAGTGGAGGTGAAGGAGGAAGACAAAGAGAAAACAGCCTTCAGTGTTGGTGATGGTCTTTGGCAATTTACAGTGATGCCTTTTCTACTATGTAATGCACCAGCTACTTTTGAAAGACTCATGGATCAGGTACTGAAAGGACAACATTGGAAAACATGCTTGGTGTACCTAGACGACATCAGCGTATTGGGAAAGAACTTCGAAGAACATCTGAAGAACTTTGAGGAGCTTTTCCAAAGAATAGCTGGTGCTGGTCTGAAACTTAGTCCCAAAAAGTGTTCTCTGTTCAAGAAGCAGGTTAGTTACTGGGTCATAAAGTAACTACGGAGGGCATCTGCACCGCGAATGAAATAATAGAAGCAGTGAAGAATTGGCCAAGACCACAGAATCTGCGTGAATTGAGAAGTTTCCTTGGGCTCCTAGCCTCCTAGCTTTTGAATGGAAGAAGGAGCAAGAAGTAGCTTTCCGAACATTGAAAGAGCGTTTGTGCACTACCCCAACGTTAGCATATCCGATTCCAGAAGCAACGTTTATTCTAGATACAGATGCGAGCGGATATGCTATCGGAGGCGTTTTATCACAACTGGTCGATGGACAGAAGAAGGTAGTTGCCTATTACAGCCGATCAATTGGAAAACTAGAGAGGAACTATTGCGTTACAAGGAGAAAGCTGTTGGCATTGGTAGAGTGCATTAAACATTTTCACAAGTACCTCTACGGGCAGCGATTCCGCGTCAGGACAGACCACGCAGCGTTTCAATGGCTCATGCAGTTCCTTAATCCGGAAGGTAAATTGACACGGGCCCAAATCAAGAAGCGGAAAGGGTAGCAGAAGTGGTTACAAACGATTGGGCTGCAAAAAATGGTGTACCAATGGAGCTACATTCTGACCAAAGCAGGAATTTCGAATCAGCGGTGTTTCAAGAAATGTGTAGGAAACTGGGAATTCGAAAAACACGGACAACTGCATTGCATCTTCAGTCCGATGGTATGGTGGAACGATTCAATAGAACTTAAGGAAAGTAGTCGACAAGTTCCATAAAGAGTGGGATACACACATACCATTATTCTTGATGGGTTACTGATCGGTAGTCAATGAGACAACGGGCCAAACTCCCGCAAAGGTAATTTTTTGCAATGACCTTCGAATGCCGGCTGATTTGAAGTTTGGGATAGATACCGGTGCGGAGAGAAATACCAAGTAATCTACTGGTGTCTTGGAAGAAGAGATGAGAGAAATACACGATCTTGTAAGGCAACGAACGAAGATTATGAGTGACAAGATGAAAGCCAGTTATGATAAAGCAATTAATTCAGAAGGTTTTCGGGAAGGAGATTTAGTGCTGTTATTCAACATACAACGGAAAAAAGGTTTGTTCCCGAAATTGCAGTGTAATTGGGAAGGCCCATACAAAGTTGTAAAATTGATCAACGATGTAGTTTACTGCATACAAACCATTGGCAAACCACGAACCAAAATGAAAGTGGTTCATTTTGAAAGGCTGGCAGCGTTTATGTCAAGAAATTTGTTTGATCGGGACGATCCGAGTTAGGTGGAGGGCAGTGTGACGAATATTAACATCAGTGAGCCGATACTATCATCACTGAGCCGATACTAAGCAGCTACTCGTATGTACGTAAACAAATCAATCATCATCTACACACATACATAAAAGGCAACGGAGAGATACTGATAAACACATGTAATCATCAGCCGAAGTAGTACCCATATATACACGCGCATATTTCTATGCGAGAGGCTATAATCTACAAATTCACAAGCATATAGCTGGTAACCAAGCAGGAGATTCTAGAAGGAGAAACGTCTAGTCATTTGGAGAAATATGTGGACAAGGCAACAGAGGGTATAAAAGCAGCGCAAGCTGAGTAATCAGTTTTGATTTAAGCACGCTTTTTGTTGTTGAAGTTAAGAGTTATTGTGAAGTACTCTCAAATTAGTATAATAAAGACCTTTTTGCATTATTGAATAATGGAGTTATTTATTCAACAGTTTAGCGATTCTAACGTTAGCAGAAGGCAAAACTCCAAGTTTAAAATTACGTCTTGATAACAAACTGGAGTCAGTGTCTTTTTTATTAATTTAAAGTGATGAATTGCACTGTGCAACAGCCGGCTGGGTATTGGACCAAAACAACTTTTTTGTAGAGATTGAGGCTTAGGTAGACAAAGTACTATCTCTGTTTTTCGAAGTTAGCCTCCAAAAAAATACATATCGGCTTTCGAATTTCGAAATTCTACATTTAGAAACTTTATTTTTTTTTTGTTAACGCGTGCAGCAAATTAAAAAAGTAAAAATGTCGTCATGGTCCGCGTTTTTCTTTTTTTTGAAAAATTCCAGTACGGGCAATTTCAGTGGAGAGTATGTGCAGACATGAAAGTAGTAGCCACTATCATGGGACTATCTGATTTTCACCTCGTATTACAGCTGTTATACTAAATTTCTCAAAAAAAATGAAGCCCTTCA
Organism: Eurosta solidaginis; assembly: GCF_040869045.1. Classification (NCBI taxonomy): domain Eukaryota; kingdom Metazoa; phylum Arthropoda; class Insecta; order Diptera; family Tephritidae; genus Eurosta; species Eurosta solidaginis. The sequence goes on along the minus strand of NC_090320.1, from coordinate 160,220,882 downwards.
AATAAGGGAAAAGAGTGGACCACGACCACATTTTTACTTTTATAATTTGCTGAACGCGTTAACAAAAAAAAAAATAAAATTGCGAAATGTAGAATTTCGAACTTCGAAAGCCGATGTCTATTTTTTGGACTCTAACTTCGAAAAACGGAAACAGCACTTTGTCTACTTAAGTCTCAGTCTCTACAAAAAAGTGGGTTTGGTCCAATACCTATAAAAAAAAGTAGATTTTGTCGCATAGTTTAAATGAAGGCGAGATTTTTGCATTATGTGAGACATAGTCGACAATATCGCTAGCATTTACCGTCGGCTTTAACGATGACAAATGCAACCATTTCAATCGAACAGCTAAGCTAAGGTTTGCATTTGAATTACTTCCGACAATGGTGGGTGCTGTGATAGGTAAGGTTACTATTTTGTACGCCTTATTAAGGGGTTACGTTAGGTTGAACTGGCCGGTCCATTAGGACCTCACATAGACTGAATGAGTCCGTAGTGTTACCAGAAGCTTGTTTTAACGACCAAATTGAAAAACCCTATCAAAAACCAGGACCTATGTTATAAAATAACTCCGTCCTCTTGGCAAACCCTAGAAGCTTCCTAGTACTTAAGCCACTTCCCGCTTCTAGATCTGACAGCTGTATCACTCCTAATAGCTGGAGTCTTACCTTGGCAAGCGCACGGCACGAGCACAGAACGTGCTCGATCGTTTCCTCCTCCAACCCGCACTTACTACATCTGCTATTACTGACCAAGCCTAATTTAAAGGCATGTGACGCCAGAAGGCAGTGTCCAGTCAGAATACCCATCATGAGTGTACAGTCCTCTCTTTTTAATGAAGCAACTTTGTTAGTCTAAGGTTGTAAGACCTACACATAATTTTCGACACTTTGCAGCTCCGCGCTTGAACCCACGCCTTTCCCGCTTGGTCGATCATGTGCACCCCTCGCCTTCGCTTAATCTCGCCCAGTCTTATTGGGACGTCTGCGGAGCAAGATTATTACCTTAATTGCTGACAGTATTAAAGTTAACACGGTTGCAGCTTAAGCTATTCTCTTCCGTGTTTCTACTGCTTTGGCTGCGGCTAATATCTCCGCTTGGAAAACGCTACAGTAATCCGGCAGCCTGTAGGATCTGTTTATCTGTGCTTTGATACAGGCTCATTCCATTTCAAGACACCCGGTCCGCGCAGGTCATGATTTTTGAATTTGATGAAATTTTAGTATGTTGTTCCTTGGTCAAAATAATGAAACACGCCTTTTTTTTGCCTCATAAACTTTTTTTTCGGATTTATCGGCAATTGAGTTCCATAAATGCAATCGATATTGTATTCACCTTTTTTTTCAACTGTCAATAACTTTGTCAAAAACTAACCGATTCTCATGATTTTTTCTTTGAAATGTTCGTTATTATATTTACTTTTATATAAATTTATAAACAATAGCATCTAGTTTTAAAATAAATTGTTTAGTATTTAGTAAAAATTTATGAATTTTTTCAAAAGTTAATATCTCAAAAAAAGTTATTTATTTTTTTTGTTTAAACTTCTACTATTTTGAGCGAACATTTTACATTTCAACTTGGCTAAAATCCTATAAGCCAAAATTCGTTGTTTTCGAGATATGCATTTTTGCATATTAAACCGATTTTCCCCTATATATTGATCCAATGCATATTAGCTTACAATTGCTTTGTCAAAAATTAGCCGATTCTCATGATTTTTTCTTTGAAATGTTCGCTATTTCTATTAATTTTATTTAAATTTATAAACAATAGCAAACAATAGCGGTGGCCCTTAGTTGTATATGTGAAGACGTTTTCGAGATGTCGACCAAAATGTGGACTAGGGTGACCCAGAATATATAAATATGTAATACCACGAACAGTATTCCTGCCATGATTCCAAGGGCTTTTGATTTCGCCCTGCTGAACTTTTTCATTTTACAAAGTTTTTTCTAAAGTTATATATTGCGTCAAAAATCCAATCCAACCACCATGTTTCATCCCTTTTTCGTATTTGGTATAGAATACACAGAAAACAGTTATCGTCATAGAAGATATGCCCTTACCAAATTTCAAAAGGATTGGTAAATTTTTGTTCGACTTATGGCATTAAAAGTATTCTAGACAAATTAAATGAAAAAGGGCGGAGCCACTCCCATTTTGAAATTTTCTTTTATTTTTGTATTTAATTGCACCATATCATTACTGGAGTTGAATGTTGACATAATTTACATATACTGTAAAGATATTAAATTTTTTGTTAAAATTTTACTTTTAAAATTTTTTTTAAGAAGCAGGCGTGCTCGTCATCTGATTTTGCTAATTTTTATTTATCACAGTAACGTTCCTGCGAATTTTCATTATGATACCTTCAACGACTGCCAAATTACAGCTTGCAAAATTTTAAATTACCTTCTTTTAAAAGTGGGCGGTGCCCCGCCCATTGTCCAAAATTTTACTAATTGTCAATTCTGCCTCATAAGGGTAACCCACCTACCAAGTTTCATCACTTTATCCGTCTTTGGTAATGAATTATCATACTTTTTCGGTTTTTCGAAATTTTCGATATCGAAAAAGTGGGCATGGTTATGGCCCGATTTCGTTCATTTTAAATAGCGATCTGGGATGAGCGCCCAGGAACTTACATAGCAAATTTCATTAAGACACCTCAAAATTTACTCAAGTTATCGTGTCCACGGACAGACGGACGGACGGACCGACGGACATGGCTAAATGAATTCCTTTTTTCGCCCATATCATTTTGATATATAGAAGTCTATATCTATCTCAATTAGTTTGAGCCGTTACGGGGTACCGTTATGCGAACAAAATTAATATACTCGGTGATCTCTGCTCAGCTGAGTATAAAAATGGTGTAATTTCTACGCTGACTGCTGAAATAAAAAATCTGGGTAGTATTGTTGCTACATTTCCTAGTGATGTCAAATCTTCTCCCACCGACAACCAAAAACAAAAGCAAAGGCAATGATTTGTCTGTCTCAGCAAACAAAATTACTTCGAAAGTCGATACGGCTGCAAAAACAAAAGAGGCAGCCCCTCAGCGTTGAAAATGCAAAAGCAATTCAATCAAGTGCAAAGGGCAAATCAATTTGCAATGATGATACATCTGTAAATACAAAACAACTATCAGATGATCGCAATAACAACATCTCGACTGTACCAAATAAACAGTGTGTTATTGTTGATTTGTCTTCTTCACCCAGTTTGTATAGTGATGCTGTCGCTCGTTCTACTGGTGATGTTAATATCAGTTCTGCTGCACCTGAAAAATTTAGCATTGATCTCGTTGTATGCTGATATGTATTGCATCAATATATAGCGAAAAAAAAGTTTGACATTCAAAAAATTATATTTCGGAAAAAACTAATTTTGGCTAATGGGTATTTAGCCAAGTTGAAATATATTCTGTTTCCTCAGTATAGAAAAATATTAGGCAAAAAAATAAGCTTTTTTTGAAATATTACTTTTTGAAAAAAGTCATAAATTTTTCTAAATACTAAAAATATTTTTTTTTAAACTATATGCTATTGTTTATAAATTTAAATAAAATTTAAAGTAATAGCGAACATTTCAAAAAAAGTTCATGAGAATCGGTTAATTTTTGACAAAGCAATTGTATGATAATATGCATTGGATCAATATATGGGGAAACAATTTTTAATATTCAAAAATTCATATCTCGACAACAACGAATTTTGGCTAATAGGCACTTAGCCAAGCTGAAACATAAACTGTTCGCTCAATATAGAAGAAGTTTATACAAACAAAAAAAAAAACATAACTTTTTTTGAGATATTAATTTTTGACAAAAGTCATAAATAATTTTTTGTTTAACTATATGCTATTGTTTATAAATTTGTATAAAAGTAAATATAATAGCAAACATTTGAAAGAAGAAATCATGCGAATCGGTTAATTTTTGACAAACTTATTGACAGTTGAAGAAATAGGTGAATAAAATATCGATTGCATTTTACGGAATTCAATTGTCGATAAATCCAAAAAATCCAAGTTTCATTAATTTGATCAAAGAACAACATATTAAAATTTCATCAAAATCAAAAATCATGTCCTGCGCGGACCGGTTGTCTTGAAATGGAATGGGCCTACGTTTTTTTGAAATATTATTATTATTAGATGTTAAAGTACTAGATGTTAGATTAGTATTATTATTAGATATAAGGTTAGTAGCGGTAGATCCCTGAAGGCCAAACGCTACAACCCCGGAATACCCAGCTTTATTATCACCAGGCGCAGCAGAACTGATATTAGCATCACAAGTCGAATGAGCGACAGCAGCACTATACAAACTGGGTGAAGAAGACAAATCAACAATAGCACACTGTTTATTTGGTACAGTCGAAATGTTGTTATTTCTATCATCTGATAGTTGTTTTGTATTTACAGATGTATCATCATTGCAAATTGATTTGCTTGTTACACTTGAATGAATTGCTTTTGCATTTACAACACTGAGTGAGAGAAGATTTGAGATCACTAGCAAATATATCAACAATAATACCCAGATTTTTTATTTCATCAGTCGAGGCAGAAATTAACCCATTTTTATACTCAGCTGAGCAGAGCTCACAGCGTATATTAACTTTGTTGGCATAACGGTACCCCGTAACGGCTTAAACTAATCGAGATAGATATAGACTTCTATATATCAAAATGATCTGGGCGAAAAAAGAAATTCATTTAGCCATGTCCGTCCATCCGTCCGTCCGTCTGTCCTTGGGCACGATAACTTGAGTAAATTTTGAGGTATCTTAATGAAATTTGGTACGTAAGTTCCTGGGCACTAATCTCAGACCGCTGTTTAAAGTGAACGAAATCGGACCATAACCATGCCCACTTTTTCGATATCGAAAATTTCGAAAAACCGAAAAAGATATAATTCATTACCAAAGACGGATAGAGCAATGAAACTTAGTAGGTGGGTTTCCCTTATGTCGCAGAATAGAAAATTAGTAAAATTTTGGACCGTGGGCGTGGCACCGCCCACTTTTAAAAGAAGGTAATTTAAAAGTTTTGCAAGTTGTAATTTGGCAGCCGTTGAAGGTATCATAATGAAATTTGGCAGGAACGTTACTCCTGTTACTATATGTATGATAAATAAAAATTAGCAAAATCGGATGACGAGCACGCCTACTTCTAAAAAAAAATATTTTAAGTCAAATTTTAACAAAAAATTTTATATCTTTACAGTATTTAAGTAAATTATGTCAACATTCAACTCCAGTAATGATATGATGCAACCAAATACAAAAATAAAAGAAAATTTCAAAATGGGAGTGGCTTCGCCCTTTCTCATTTAATTTGTCTAGAATACTTTTAATGCCATAAGTCGAACAAAAATTTACCAATCCTTGTGAAATTTGCTAAGGGCATATCTTCTACGACGATAACTGTTTTCTGTGAAAATGGGCGAAATCGGTTGAAGCCACGCAGCAGTTTTTATACACAGTCGACCTTCTGTCCTTCCGCTCGGCCGTTAACAGGATAATTTGATCCTGTTGAAAATCGGGTTATCTTTACTAAACTTAGTTCGCGTAATTATCTGAACTCACTTTATCTTGGTATTAAAAATGGGCGAAATCCGACTATGACCACGCCCACTTTTTCGATATCGAAAATTTCGAAAAATGAAAAAATTCCATAATTCTATACCGAATACGAAAAAAGGGATGACATATGGTGGTTGGATTGGTTTTTTGACGCAATATATAACTTTAGAAAAAACTTTGTAAAATGGGTGTGACACCTACCATAATAAGTAGAAGAAAATGAAAAAGTTCAGCAGGGCGAAATCAAAAGCCCTTGGAATCATGGCGGGAATACTGTTCGTGGTATTACATATATAAATAAATTAGCGGTAACCTACAGATGATGTTCTGGGTCAACCTGGTCCACATTTTGGTCGATATCTCGAAAACCTTCACATATATAACTAAGGGCCACTCTCCCTTTTAAAACCCTCATTAATACCTTTAATTCGATACCCATGTCGTACAAACTTATTATAGAGTCACCCCTGGTCCACCCTTATGGCGATATTTCGAAAAGGCGTCCACCTATATAACTATGGCCCACTCCCTTTTAAAATACTCTTTAATACCTTCCATTTGATACAGATGTCATACAAACACATTCCAGGCTTACCCTAGATTCATTTTCCTAAATGATGATTTTCCCTTATTTTGTCTCCAAAGCTCTCAGCTGAGTATGTGATATTCTGTTACACCCGAACTTAGCCTTCCTTACTTGTTATCTTAGATAACTGTATATAATGAGCAGATTTCAGCTGATAAAGAATCGCACTTTAGTGATAGTTGAGAATTTTCGTATTTTAGAGCAGGGCTCTTCATTTCATAGCACAATTGCGCCCTCTCAATTCACACGAATATGATTCGCTCTGTCGTCGTTAATTGAGTTAGTCGCCGCTTGGAACTTGGCGTAGCAAATCAGGCATGCTTAACCAACGAACCGATATCATTTCGTTACGATAATTAACGTTAATAAACGAAACAAAGTCATTTCGTTTCGTTTATTAACGTTAAGAACGTCAAATTAACGAAATGATTTTGTTTCGTTTTCTGCCATATCAAATCGAAATCAAATCGTTTATGTTGATTATTAATTTCAAACTATGCTGGCAAAGCTGATTGATGGCGGAGACATTAAAGGCGAAAGCATTAGCCAAGCTGATTACTTCTTTTCTCATGAATTTTGACAGTACGAACATTTCTCAGAGTTTTTTTGACATTACCACCAACGAATTACACAAACAAATTACATGGAGTTTGTGCGTGCATATCCGCTCGCTGTTACCACCTTACGGCTTCACCATGGCTATAGCATTGCCAGCACAATTCAAACACAAAGTATCACGTTTTTGTTAACGTTTTTAACTTTAACGAAAGCTTTTCGTTTCGGTTAAAAACGAGATACAATTTATCTTGATAATTTCTTTATCGATAATAATTCGAAGTGTTTCAACGGAAACGGTGGAAATTTTTTGATAAACGATTAGCTTAACGTTAAGGTGCATCCCTGGTTTAAATGGTTATTGCCGTCCAACAAGTCGCGCCAGTCGATTCTTCTCTCTGCCAACCTGCGCCAATTGGTCACACCGAGGGAGTTTAAATCGTTTTCCAACTGGTCCTTCCAGTGGAGTGGGGGCCGCCCTCTACCTCTGCTTCCATAGGCAGGTTCCGATAGAAACTTTCTTGACCGGAGCGTCACGTTCATTCACATAACATGGCCTGGCCAGCGCAGCCGCTGCGTTTTAATTCTCTGGACTATGTTGATGTCTGCGTAAAGGTCGTACATGATTTTCGTTTGCCGAGAGAGAACTTTACTTTTCACTTGCCTACCTAGTCCAAAGTAGCATTTATTGGCAAGAGTGATTCTTCGATGGATTTCAGGGCTGATGTTGTTGTTAGTTTTGTTGCTGGTTCCCAAACCAGGACAAACGGACAAAAAATTTATGTAAAATTGTATGCGAAACAAAAACATAATGTTAGCACATAAACCAAACAAAGGACCTCAAAAAAAGTTTAAAAGAAGACTTTAATTCGGTGTTGACGACCCAAAAACAGTGAGCTATATCAGTCAGATCACCGAGAAACATCTTGCCCATAAAACGTTGCTTTTTTCTACCGAGCTCTGGACGTTCGCAAACTAGAAGCCTAACAATTTCAGGCACTTCTTCGTCGCCGCAGCTTCTACAACAATAATTAAATGGAGCGCCAATTCTTTCCGTATTCGGTCCAATACAGATATTACCAGTGAGAAGACCCACAACTAAAGAAAGATCCCTCTTACGGAGGGTGAGAAGTTCACGCGATCTCGTCTCATTCCATTCCGGCCATGTGAGTTTTGCCATGTGGTATCCATCGTGCTGCTTCCACCTAGCTCCCGCCTCCATCAGTAGAGCCTCCTTTATCTTGAGCTTGCAGGTGGAGAGCGGCATGCCCAACCTCTTCCAGGATGGCGAAAGTGGAAGGGAGCTACCTTTTCTTGCCATTCCATATGCAAAGTAAACTATTCAGCCATCACGTTAATTGATCTGCGAAAGGCTACTACAGTTTCAGAATTACTTGTGCCAGAGTCAAGGGATTTCAGCGCTGCTTGGCTGTCTGAGAAAGTATGAATGTGCCTCTGAGAGACTGCCATCTGCCTTAGGCAGTCCACAGCATCTCGTATGGCCACAAGCTCTGCCTGATATACGCTACAGTGATCCGCAAGGCGATGCGACCTTTGTATGTCCAATCGTTCCGAATAGACACCCCCTACGACCCTGTTATCCAGTTTACATCCATCTGTGTAGATCTGAATGCTGTCAGTGGGCCAATTTGAGTCATTCAACCACTGCTCCCTCTCAGGGATTAATATCTCGTATCCCTTGTTAAAGGTGCTATGTGGTTTGCAGAAATTTGTCCATTCTGGTAAGCAGAATCTGTCTAGAATCTCAGTATGGTTGCAGTGAGACCATGTGATCAGTTTCTTCAACCTAATAGCTGCACATGTTGCATATTTTATGCCTACTATTTCCATGGGTAGTAGGTTCAGTTGGAGTTGTGCGGATGGCTCCGTTTATGCACAACAATTCCGATCTTTGCACCTTTTAAACAGCAAAAACCGTAGACGATTTATTCAGGGCGGGCCACCATACCGCCACCCCGCATAGCAATATTGGCTTCACTATGGCCGTGTATATCCAATGCACTATCATAGGGGACATACCCCATTTCCGTCCAATTGCCCCTTTACATGTGTAGAGGGCAAACGTGGCCTTACGGACACGTTACGTGGTGTTTTGTGTCCAGCTCAATTTCTTATCAAGTGTGAGCCCTAGATAGTTGACAGACTCATTTATCTTCAGTACTGTGTTCGCAAGCACCAGAGTTGAGAGAGGTGGTATCTTATACCTCCTCGTAAAAAGGCACCAGCTCCGTTTTATTCAGGTTCACGCTCAGACAATTACCAGCTGCCCATACTTCTACCCTTCTTACTTCCACCTGCATAATATCGCAGAGAGGTTGTGGAAACTTCCCCCTTATCACCAAGGCAAGGTCGTCGGCATACGCTATAGCTTTACAGCCCCTCTCCTTCTCCATGTCCCTTAGCAGCTGATTCACCGCCAAGACCCACAGCAGAGGGGATATGACTCCAACTTGGGGAGTTCCCCTACTGACGAACCTGCTCACCGATACCCCTGCAAGGTCTGCCTGTACTATCCTGCATATCAGCAATTGGTGCGCAAGCCCCACCAGCTGAAATTCGATGTCCAGATCAATCAGTACCTTAATGATTGGGTCGAGTTTGATGTTATTGAACACTCCTTTTATGTCTAGTAAGTCTGACAGGCAGTATTCCTTGAACGAGAGCGATCTCTCAATGCACGATGTAATTTCGTGCAATGCCGTTTCCGTTGATTTACGTTTCATATGGGCGTGTTGTGCTTCAGAGAGTTGGTCATTCACTGCCTCCCTGATATATGTTTCCATCAGCCTCTCCATCACCTTTAGTTGAAACGAAGATTGAATGGCCCAAGATATCTTATCTCTTGTAACTCGGTTGTGCAGTATAGGTTGCACTGTTACTTGTGTTGAGCTTTGTGTATCCCCTGGTTCGTTCCTAGTTGCACCTCGAAAATGTGTGTTCAGCAGTAGGTCCAGGGTTTCCTCACCAGTTTCGTTCCACGAACCATCAGGCCTTTGCAAGCATACTGGGACCGTGTGAGCCGATCTGGAAAGTACTTTTCAGAGTCTCCCCCCTTCAGACACTGTTTCGATGCTGCTACAGAAATCTCGCCTGGACAACCTTTTAGCTTTCCTTAGCTCAAACTTATAATTTCTAAGATGTTGTTTGTATAATTCCCAATTCTGGTCATCGCCAGAGGCTGTAGCTGCATTGAAAGCAGTCCTACTTAACCTGCGAAGGTTTCCGATTTGTGAATTCCACCTTTGAGGCTTCTTTTTACCACTTCGAATTTTCTTGGGACATACTTTATCTAGTGCCTTACGGCATTCCCCCGTGAAGTTATTTACCAGTCTTTCCAGTTCTGGCATGCTAACTTGCGTTTGGGTACACTTTCAAGTGGCAATATCCTAACCAGTTCCCTATTGTATTCTTGCCAGTTTGCATTTCTAATATTTCTGGTGGCAGCGCTCTGCTTTCTCACCAAGTCTAGGTCGAATTGGATGTAACGATGGTGAGAGAATGAGTGGTCCTTAAGGACCCTCCAGTTTCTGACGAACTCCTACACATCTTCCGAGACTAGGGTGACAACGAGAACTTCCCTTCTTTGTAATAGACGTTGGTTCCGTTCTCCTATTGCTTATGATTACTAATCATTGATTAGTCTAGAGTTTAGAATGAAATCAAATAATGACTAACCCCTTTCGTTTTCGTCACTACTTCGCCAGGTGGAGTGGTGCGCATTTACATCTCCTTCCAGTAAAAATGCTCCTGACGTAGCTTCCACCAGCTTCCTGACGGCCGATGTCGGTACCGTCTTGTCATGGGCTAGATAAATAGACGATAGCCTGATTTGACCCATACTCAAGCTCAGGCTGATCTTTGCAGTGTCTTCATCGCTAAACTGAGGAAGAAACAAAACATTTAGTTTGGTACTAATAAGTATACATGATCTCTGCTTTCCCGAGGTGCCACAACTTACCAATGTGTAGCTGGTGGACCTGAGTCCGCAAATGTTTTGTCCTACCACCCACGGCTCCTGGATGAGGACTATATCAGCTGCTCCTTTAGATGTCGGTCGAAGCAGCAATGCAGCGGCTGCTGCTTTACTGTGGTGCAGGTTATCTGGTGGACCCGCACCAGCATCTCACTTTTTCGCTCCCTCCTTGAGCTTGGAGTTAGCCGCATATTCCAACATCAGCTCCTCCTCCGTGTATTATAGGTGTAACCCACCCATTGATGAGCTAGACGAGGTGTAGCCGTCCAGCGTATCCGGCTCACCCACATCTGCCTTCATATCCACGTCCTCGGTGTTATCTTCTTCTTACGGCTCCACCTCGGCTGCTAAACTCCTAGACGTCGTTATAGTAGACCCAAATAGTCACGACATCTAAACCATAATTAATCTCGCCTCCAGTTTTCCTTAATACTGTCAGCGATTCCTCATTCAGTAGAAGGACAGTCTGACGTGTGGCTCTGTCCCCTTTCTCCACGCTTGGCGGCTGGCAGCGTCGGGTTTAGGATCCTTATCATGCTGAGTATCCCTCTGGTTCTGCTGGTTTTTCCGGTAGCCACACCCTTGCTCGTGGCCGCGACGGTATATCTCTGAAATCTACTACCCTGAGCTTCGCTCCAGGGTATATGGCTGCGGACCTGTGGTCTCCGCATGCCACGATCTCGATGCTGCGCTGGAACCAGCCGGCGTCCTTGCATAACGTTGGCGGTCCAGGATTGCGCATAAGCACGTCCAGGGTAATATTTCACAGCTCGCTCTTCACCCATTTCCATTTTTCCTTCTTGATTGCGCCGTCTTCCTGATTGTCGTCAAGGACCCCTAGCAGGATTTTGTCCTTGACCACTTCTGCGCACATGCACCTTCGGCCTCTTTGGTTTGGTAGGCACTACTTTCGACGACCTTGCCCTTTTGGTTGTCACTTGTGGCCCCTTTCTTCTGCCAGACGAATTTCCGGTTTCGCCTCTTTCACCCATTTAATCTCCGCCAGTATTTCTCGTACGTTGTCGCTTTCCGCTCTACTCACGATGTCTGGCATACGTACGGATCGGGTTGGGATCCTTGCAGCCACTCTCATGAGCTTGGATCCAACTTCTCTGGGGTTTGGTCGCTCACTAGGCTTCGTGAAGGCCGTGGGTGTCGGGGGTCGACCACGCGAGGCCGGCGCACCAGCTCAAACTTAGGCTGCAGTCTGCCCACCTGCTGCGTCTCTGCTAGTGCCAGGAGTATCCCGGAGAACACCCCTCTGCCCTGGTTCACTGCCAAAAGTTTTTTTGGGGAGAGAGTTCTGACCCGGCATCGCCACTGGTCCTGAACCATTCCCTTTTTTAGCCATTGTCTGGCGGTTAGAATGACCCTGTATCGCACTGTTCAACGTTGTGGTGGGCAGAATCCCAGAGAAAGATACCCCAGAAACCATGGTCAATAATCATTTCCATATAACCAGGTCATTAATGGGTCAGGCAACAATTATCTATACGGAATTACCATGGGGAACCCCTTATCACCAACAGTAGCAGATATAGTGCTACACAAAAAACTTGACGACAGCATCGTCAAACTCAAAGGAAAGGACATATAAACCAAAAACATAAATAAACATATAGATGATATATTCGCAATAATTAAAGCAAAGGACGTGGAAAAAATATTTTAAAACTATTAACGTACAGCAACCAAAAATTCAATTCACGATCGAAAAAGAACAAGTATATGTTTCTAAGTTCGGGTGTGACCGAACGTTATATACTCAGCGTGAGCTTCAATTGTACATTTAATTTCAGATAAATTACTTTTCCACATAACATGTGGCAACGCCCGTTTAAAAAAAATGTCTCCCCATTTCCTCTTATAATAAAACCTGATAAGTGAAATATCATTGATTCAAAACTATTTTTTGCTAAGTTATAGCTTATTATTCTAGTCTACGACCCTTTAAAACTTGTTTTATATCTAAGTTGCCGTGGTCTTTAACCGATCCCGTCCATTTTTAATAGAACTGTTTTCTGCTATAAGGAAAATATATGTACACAATTTCATTACGATATGTTAATTTTTCGTAGAGTTATGGCTCCCGAAACATAGAAAATGAGTCACAGAAGGAGCGGTGCCACACCCATTTTAAAAAATGTTTGTTTTCCAATTTAATGTTATAATTCAATTTAGAAAGTAAAATTCTATTGTTACAAAGCTCTGTTTCGCTAAGATATAGCTCATTATTTTCGTCTACGACCCTTTTAAAAATCCTTTATATAAAATTAGGCGTGGTCTTTAATCGATCTCGTCCATTTTTTCTAGAAATATTTCCCGCTTTAGGGAAAATTTGTGTACCCAATTTTATTACGATCCGTTAATTTTTCTTCGAGTTATGGCTCCCGAAACATAGAAAATTGCTTGGTCATAAAAAGGGGCGGTGCCACGCCCATTTTTTTAAATTTGAAGTTTTTCCTATTTATTGCTATAAATCCGTTGGGAAACGAAATACCATTGATATAAATCTCTTTTTCGCAAAGATATAGCTTATTTTATTCGTCCACAACCCTTTTAAAAATATTTTATATACAAGTGGGCGTGGTCCTTAACCGATTTCGTAAATTTTCCTTCAAAGCATTCCTTATAGTAAAGGCGACCTCTCTGCCGAATTTTGTTATGATAGGTATAACGATTTTTGATTTATGATTAATAATATTTGTAAAATTGATTTTATCACAAGTGGCTGGTGCCACGCTCATTTAAAAACAATTTTCCAAATTTTTAACAAGTGTCTCAATATCAGTCCACATGTCAAATTTCCATATTCTAGGTGTATTATTTACTAAATTATCAGGTTTTGTGTGTTTTCCAAAATGTTATATATATAAAAAGTGGGTGTGGTTTTCATCCGATTTCGTCCAGTTTAAATAGCAATCTATTCTGGGTCCAGATAAGCTCGTGTACCAAGTTTGGTGAAGACATCTCAATATTTACTCAAGTTCTCGTGTTAACGGACGGACGGACGGACATGGCTCAATCAAATTTTTTTCGATACTGATGATTTTGATATATGGAAGTCTATATCTATCTAGATTCCTTTATACCTGTACAACCAACCGATATCCAATCAAAGTTAATATACTCTGTGTGTAAAGCACGCTGAGTATAAAAAGAAAACGAGTAAGGAATGCCAAGTTCGGGTGTAACCGAGCATTACATACTCAGCTGAGAGCTTCGGAGACAAAATTGTCTTTATCATGGATTCATACAAATGATAATACTAAGAAGTAAGAACGGCACAGCCGAAGACGTCATACCTTTCATGAATGGGGCTGAACAATATTCTTATCCCATTCGTAATCTTCGAATAATCGGATATATAAGATAAGAAATATATAGTGAACAGATCTACATACCTAAACGATTTTTAAGATAAATATAAAATAAAAAACAGGTAGGTACTTTGTGTGAGGATGCAAAGTTGCAGGTTTTATGTGGTCTGCGTTTAAAAACTATGACTACGAATCACGTATTTCAACAATATATGACGTAAACCTAACTATTTGATGAAATTTGATGAATTTTGAAGCTTCTAGCCGTAAAAAAGGGGCAAAAATGACAGTTTATATGAAGTATATAATATATATAACACCGATCTCTATGATTTTTTAGACAACAATATATGGTATACACGTAAGCATTTGGTGAAACTTGAAGCTTATAGCTGTTAAAACGGGACAGAAATTGCGCAAAGTTTCTTATCTGAACAATCGGTTGTATGAGATATATACTATGTATACCACCGATCTCAATGTTTTTTTCAGACATCAATATATGCTATACACGTAAGCATTTGGTGAAATTTGAAGCTTCTAGCTGTTAAAATGGGGCAGAAATTGCGCAAAGTTTCTTATCTGAACAATCGGTTGTATGAGATATATACTATATATACCACCGATCTCAATGATTTTTTCAGACAACAATATATGCTATACACGTAAGCATTTGGTGAAATTTGAACATATCTAAACGGTTATTAAGATAAATATAAAATAAAAAATAGGTAGGTACTTTGTGTGAGGATGCAAAGCTTCACGTTTTTTGTGGTCTGCATGTAAAAACTATGACTATGAACCACATATTTCAAAAATATAATGACGTTAAATAATATATGACGTAAACGTAACTTTTTGATGAAATTAGATGAATTTTGAAGCTTCTAGCCGTAAAAAAGGGGCAAAAATGACAGTTTATATGAAGTATATAATATATATACCACCGATTTCTATGATTTTTTCAGACAAAAATAAATGGTATATACGTAAGCATTTGGTGAAACTTGAAGCTTCTAGCTGTTAAAACGGGGCAGAAATTGCGCAAAGTTTCTTATCTGAACAATCGATTGTATGAGATATATATTATATATACCACCGATCTCAATGATTTTTTCAGACATCAATATATGCTATACACGTAAGCATTTGGTGAAACTTGAAGCTTCTAGCTGTTAAAACGGGGCAGAAATTGCGCAAAGTTTCTTATCTGAACAATCGGTTGTATGAGATATATACTATGTATATCAACTATATCTATGATTTTTTGACACAAAATTATATATACTATATACGTAAGCAATCGGTGAAATTTGAAGCTTATAGCTGTTAGAATGGGGGTAGAAATTGCGAGGATTTTCTTATCTGAACAATCGGTTGTATGAGATATATACTATATATACAACCGATCGCTATGATTTTTCAGACAACAGTATATGCTATATACGTAAGCATTCGGTGAAATTTGAAGCTTCTATCTGTTAAAATGGGGCTAAAATTGCGAAAATATATATATACTATATATATATACTATATATACCACCATATATATACTATATATACCACCGATCTTTATGATTTTATCAGACAACAATATATGCTATATGCTTAAGCAATCGTTGAAATTTGAAGCCTCTAGCTCTTAAAATAGGGCAGTAATTACGAAAAGTTTCTTATCTGAACAATCGGTTGTGGGGGATATATACTATATACGACCGATCTCATCAATTTTTTCAGGCAACAATATGTGCAATATACGAAATTATATGGTGAAGTTTGAAGCTTCAATCTGTTAAATTGAGTAAGATATGACAAAAATCCTCTTTTTCTGAAAAATCGGTTGTATGGAGGATATATGCTATAGTGGTCCGATCCGGCCGGTTCCGACAAATGTCTAATCGGACACCCAAATACACCCCCTCACCAAACTTTATCAAGATATCTCAAAAATTGAGGGACTAGTTTGCATACAAACAGACTGACGGACCGACGGACATGGCTAAATCAACTCAGCTCTTCATCCTGATTATTTCGGTATATTTAATGGTGGATCTATCTATTTTCCTTTAAGGACTTACAATTTTGGGTTTCGTGACGAAATTAATATACCATTTCATTTTCATGAAAGGTATAAAAAGTGGAGCAACTTGCTTTTTCTATTTTTCTTCAGCTATCAATTCGTTATATTTGAATATTTTTTATACTCAGCTGAGCAGAGCTCACACAGTATATTAATTTTGTTCGCATAACGGTACCCCGTAACAGCATAAACTAATCGAAATAGATTAGACTTGTTTATATCAAAATGATCTGGGCGAAAAAAGAACTTCAGTTAGCCATGTCCGTCTGTCCGTCCGTCTGCCCGTAAACATGATATCTTGAGTAAATTTTGAGGTATCTTAATGAAATTTGATATGTACGTTCCTGGGTGCGATAATACGTTACCAAAGAAAAGAGCGATGAAACTTGGTAGGTGGGTTGACCTTATGGCGCAGAATACAACATTAGTAAAATTTTGGACAATGTGCGTGGCACCGCCCGCTTTTAAAAGAAGGTAATTTAAAAGTTTTGCAAGCCGTAATTTGGCGGTCCTTGAAGATATCATGAGGAAATTTGGCAGGAACGTTACGCCTATTAGTATCTGTGCGCTAGATAAAAATTAGCAAAATCGGATGACGAACACGCCCACTTAAAAAAAAAATTTAAAAATCAAATTTTACCAAAAAATGAATATCTTTACAATATATAAGTAAATTATGTCAACATTAACTCCAATAATGATATGGTGCAACAGAATACAAGAATATGAGAAAATTTAAAAATAGGCGTGGCTCTGCCCTTTTTCATTTAATTTGTCTAGAATACTTTTAATACCATAATTCGAACAACAATTTACCAATCCTTGTGAAAGGGAATATATTAACCGAGAAAATGGTTTTTTTGTATTTTAATTACGAAAAAGTTAATTATGTTTTTATTAAGAACATTTGTCAAGCAAGAAAACATTAGAATAAAAATATATTATAGGAAATTGAATATCAATGCAATGTTGCCTCCGTTGTTGCGATTCATATGTTGTATAAGGTGATCCTTACAGTCGGCTTTCCTGATAATATAAAGAGACCTCGCTTTATTAGTCGTCAGACTCATTGTCATCTGGTTCAAAATTTTGTGGAAGTTGACACCATGGCTTCATCTTGTCAGAAGCGTATACTGAGGTATAATGGCGTGATGTACGTTCAGTATTTGGTATGTCCTCGATTAAATAACGATTTTTATCAAGTACTTGTTAATTAAGAAAGGACCTTTGAAACGTGGCTCTAATTTTTTAGATGTACCTGTACTGGAAGTTTCATTTCCTACTGGCAATAAGTCGTCGATTTTAAATTCTGTTGGCTTAGCATGTCGTTTATCATATCGCTCTTTAGCTTGTTGTCGTTGCTGATTTATTCTTTCGGCTGCTTGTATACGTATTTTCTCCATATCGTCTTGGCTTTTTATATGATTTTCGTATAATTCTAATAAAATTTTATTTTGAAGTATATCTCTAGGTGAGAAACTAAACAAAAGTTCGTGTCCAGTCCAGTCGTTTTATTTTTCATAGTGTTCATGGACCATTGAATATTAAATAAATTACTGTCCCATCTTTTATCCTCAGTTGTTGGCGGAAGTAACCTTGATAAAAGAGTACGATTATTTCCCTCAGCATTTACGTACCGCATTTAAGATATGTTTCACGTCATTGTCTTTACAATAGTTTTTAAATTACTTTGACGTAAAGGATGTACCTCTCTCAGTGATTATACGCTCAGGCACTCCAAAATAACTAGTAACTTCTCGTAATGTTGACAATATATGCTTCGTCGCTGTAGTCTTTACCGCTTTGATGATTGTTTATTTCGTAAATGCATCGACTAATATTAGGATGTATTCGTTAACTTTGGCAATTTTGATAAATAGTCCCAAATAGTCCATATGTAGCGTTTTAAAAGGTATTGGATCGTTATTATTATAATGATACTGTCCTTCTGTTTGACCTCCACGACTTTTGTTATATGCGCATTCAACACACGATTTCAAATATGATTTGACGAAATTTCGCATTCGCGGGAACCACAGATATGATTACATTTGGTCGATACAAAATTCATTTGTCGTTTGCTTATCTTTATCTTTGACCTTTTCGATGATTTCTTTTATTTTATCGTCTTGTAATTGCATTAAATATAACCAATCGTCATGAGTTATTGCCGTTTTATCTATACGAAGAGTTGCCAGTGTCCTTGGCACTCTCTTTCGGACACCTACTCAATGCATCAACGGGTTCCATTCGACTACCTTGTCGATGAGTTATATCTCAAGAAGAATTTCCGAGCTCTTTGGAAAGGCCGAAAATAAAAATAAAAACAACAACAACGATGAATTATATCGATATCAAAATCTTGCACTCTTAACCACCATCTTGCTATTCTTGGAATCAGCTCTCCTTTTTGCATAGCAGTTTTAACCGCACTTTAGTTTGTTACGACTTTGACCGTTTTACCATCGATATAATATCTAAAACTTTCTAACGTCTCTACCACGGCTAAAGTTTCGAGTTCGTAACTATGAAAGTTCTTCTCTGTAGCACTAGTCGATCTGCTGTAATATGCCACAGGTTTCAAGGCATCATTTTCACTTTGCAACAGTACAACTGCTAACCCATATGAACTGGCGTCAGTATGTATTTCGTAATTTGAGTCTAACCTATACGCAACCCAGGATCGGATGTCAGTTTTTGTTTCAACTCATAGAATGCTTTCTGTTGTTCACAATTCCAAATAAAAGGTTCGTCTTTACGTAATAATTTTCGAATTGGTTCCGATATAATAGCATAACCAGGTATATATTTGCGAAAATACCCACTCAAACCCAAGAATCTTCTTATCTCAGTAGTATTTGTTGGTCGTTCATAGTTTTTTATTGCTGTCGTTTTTGCTAATCCTGGAGTTTAACCATTCGGAGTTATACAGTGACCAAGAAAGTTTATTGATGTTTTTAGAAACTCGCATTTAGATATGTTTAACGTTAACTTAGCTTCTTTTAAAATTCGTAAGACCGTCCTAAGTTTTTCAAACACTTCTTCGTACGTATTACTACAAATTAGTATTCATCCATATAATGAATCATATTTTCTTTTGTAGCCCGTTCCTGAATTTTTGACATTAACTGTTGAAATATTATTGGCGCATTTTTAAGCCCAAATGGCATTCTTTAAAATTCGTATAATCCATCAGTAGTAATAAAAGCAGTATACTTCCGACTTTCTGGTTCAATTTCAATTTGGTAGTATCTACTATTCAAATCAAGCGTTTTGAATTATTTATTCGGCGTCGCTTCCTGAAGGCACTCTTCGATATTTGGAAGTGGAAATATTTCTTTTTCTATTAATCTATTCAACCGTCTGTAATCCATACACAACCTATCACTACCATTTTTCTTTTTAACAAGTACGACTGGGCTCGCAAATTCAGATTCAGAACGTTGAATTATATCATTATGGAATAAATCATTAACCATTTGTTCGACTATTTGTTTTTTTGGTTCTGGTACGCGATACGGAGATTGAGATACAATTTCATTTGATTTTAATACGATTTTCATTTTCACCAAATCTGTTTTTCCAAGTTCTTTCAAATTATTAGCAAACACATTCCAATTTTTATTTATAATTTCCAAAAGTTTCGATTTTAAAAGCTTTTCATGAATTTCGCACCTTATATGACTTTCATCAATTACATTATTAATTTCTTTAACTTCAGTTTCACGTTTTATTTTAATCTTACCATTGTTGATAATTAATCTCATTTTATTATGCACAAAGTTGACTTGCCCTAATAAAATATCGCAAGGTAATAATTCGTCATCTACCACGTATAGATTAACCGGTATATCAATTACATTGACCATTAGGTTTGTTTTCCATACCTCATTTGCATGTCGACTACCACCACATATTCCAGTAAACTGTATGGCACAATTATCATATTTGCCATCTGTTTTGTCACTCACAGATTTTCTAATCATGCTATACTGTGCACCTGTATCAATAAACGCTTTTATATTTTGTCACCTAATATCGTGTCAACTTTAAAATTAGCATCATATTGATAAAATAACTTTCTTATTTTTGCTACAGGTTTACATTCCGATTCACCTTTTGTATGCACTTTATTACATTTATAGCATCTTTGTTTACGTTGTGGTTTTTAACAATTAATGGAAATATGTCCTATTTCATCACAATTATAACACTTCACAGTCTTATTTGTTTTGGTCTC
Organism: Eurosta solidaginis; assembly: GCF_040869045.1. Lineage (NCBI taxonomy): Eukaryota > Metazoa > Arthropoda > Insecta > Diptera > Tephritidae > Eurosta > Eurosta solidaginis. The sequence goes on along the minus strand of NC_090320.1, from coordinate 160,200,516 downwards.
ATTTTTATACTCAGTTGAGCAGAGCTCATAGAGTATATTAACTTTGATTGGATAACGGTTGGTTGTACAGGTATAAAGGAATCGAGATAGATATAGACTTCCATATATCAAAATCATCAGTATCGAAAAAAAAATTTGATTGAGCCATGTCGGTCCGTCCGCCCGTTAACACGATAACTTGAGTAAGTTTCGAGATATCTTGATAAAATTTGGTATGTAGGTTCCCAGATCGCTATTTAAAATGAACGATATCAGACTATAACCACGCCCACTTTTTCGATATCGAAAATGTCGAAAAACCGAAAAAGTGAAATAATTCATTACCAAAGACGGATAGAGCGATGAAACTTAGTAGGTGAGTTGAACTTATGACGCAGAATAGAAAATTAGTAAAATTTTGGCCAATGGGCGTGGCACCGTCCACTTTTAAAAGAAGGTAATTTAAAATTTTTGCAAGCTGTAATTTGGCAGTCGTTAACTATATCATGATAAAATTTGGCAGGAACGTTACTCCTATTACTATAAAGGTATGCTTAATAAAAATAAGCAAAATGCGAGAACGACCACGCCCACTTTAAAAAAAATATTTTTTAAGTCAAATTTTAACAAAAAATCTAATATATTTACAATATATAAGTAAATTATGTCAACATTCAACTCCAGTAATGATATGGTACAAAAATAAAAGAAAATTTCAAAATGTGCGTGGCTCCGCCCTTTTTCAATTAATTTGTCTGGGATACTTTTAATGCCATAAGTCGAACAAAAATGTACCAATCCTTGTGAAATTTGGTAGGGACTTAGATTCTTGGACAATAACTGTTTTCCGTGAAAAAGGGTGAAATCGGTTGAAGCCACGCCCAGTTTTTATACACAGTTGACCGTCTGTCCTTCCGTTCGGCCGTTAACATGATAACTTCAGCGAAAATCGACATATCTTTACTAAACTCAGTTCACGTACTTATCTGAACTCACTTTGTATTGGTATAAAAAATGGCAGAAATCCGCCTATGACCACGCCCACTTTTTCGATATCGAAAATTACGAAAAATTAAAAAAATGCCATAATTCTATACCAAATACGAAAAAAGGGATGAAACATGGTAATTGGATTGGTTTCAATATCAATCAATTGTCAATCAATTGTGTTTTATTAGGTAGACAAAAAAATCTTATATCTATAACTTTTATCAAAACTTACAGAATATGGTAACTAAACCTTAATTCTACAACATGTTTTTTGTTATCACAGATTTTTCGGTACTTTTATAGGTAGCTATTTCGGAGGAAAAAAACTACTATGAAAAAACCTCCGCTATAAATCTTAGAAGCTAGTTTGATTATCTTTACATAAAATACTCTACCTTAATTATAAAGATTTGAGATTAAAGTATTGCCAGACATACTACAGCGTATTTTAAACCGTTCAGTCATTTTTTGAATTTGTTCATTTATGATATTTACATTCGACTCCCTATGAAGTCTTCTAGTGAAATAATCACAAGGTAGCCCTAGCATCATTTTGAGAACTTTGTTTTGGCATATTTGCATTTTTTTAATATGCGAGTTTGCAGTTATGCCCCATGCTGGGCAAGCATATAATATTATAGATAGGAAAATGGAATTGTAGATTACTAATTTATTTTCCTTGCTCAAATTGGAGTTCCTATTAATAAGAGGGTATAGCATTTTAATAGCTATATTAACTTTTTCTGTTATATATTTAACATGATCGCTGTAAGTTAGTTTATTGACGCAAAATATAACTCTAGGAAAAAACTTTGTAAAATGGGTGTGACACCTACCATATTAAGTAGAAGAAAATGAAAAAGTTTTGCAGGGCGAAATCAAAAGCCCTTAAATCTTGGCAGGAATATTGTTCGTGGTATTACATATATAAATAAATTACCGGTACTCGACAGATGATGTTCTGGGTCACCCTGGTCCACATTTTGGTCGATATCTCGAAAACGCCTTTACATATACAACTACCACCACTCCCTTTTAAAACCTTCATTAGTACCTTTAATTTGATAACCATATCATACAAACAGATCATAGAGTCACCCCTGGTTCACCTTTATGACGATATCTCGAAAAGTTGTCCACCTATAGAACTAAGGCCCACTCCCTTTTAAAATACTCATTAACACCTTTCGTTTTATACCCATATTTGACAAACGCATTCTAGAGTCAACCCTGGCCCACCTTTATAACGATATCTCGAAAAGGCGTACACCTATAGAACTAAGGCCCACTCCTTTTTAAAATACTCATTAACACCTTTAATTTGATTCCCATATTGTACAAACAAATTCTAGAGTCACCCCTGGTCCACCTTTATGGCGATGTCTCCAAAAGGCGACCACCTATAGAACTAAGGCCCACTCCCTTTTAAAATACTCATTAACTCTTTTCATTTGATACCCATATCGTACAAACAAATCCTAGAGTCACCCCTGGTCCACCTTTATGGCGATATCTCGAAAAGGCGTCCACCCATAGAAGTAAGGCCCACTCCCTTTTAAAATACTCATTAACAACTTTAATTTAATACCAATATCGTACAAACAAATTCCAGAGTCACCCTTGGTCCACCTTTATGGCGATTTTGTAGAAAGTTCCCTAACGCAATTAAAACAAAGAAGACTTCACTGCTTGAATTATGAATGTCGAATTGTCTTTATTCAAATAATTCAGCCTATTTATATTAGATTATTCTAAACATATTCTTACATATCTATTTACATTTAAGCTTACATACTTACATACATAACTACCTTAAACATACATACTTACATACCTACATACTACTCGGCACAAAATATGTACCTACATATATGAGCTGCAAATTTATGGGAAATGCTAACCTTGCAAGTTGCAGGAATGCAAATTGCTGGGATTCAAATTCGTTTGGTTGTGTGTTGTACATGTCTGTTTATTAATGGCTGTATCAGCATTAATTCTCAAATGCATTTTTATGTGTTGATGAACATTTAGACTATTTTTGTAGCAGGTTAGAATATTAGACTGATTTAAATATTTTGGATTAAATTGAATTGTTGGCTGCTTACACTACAATATCTCGAAAAGGCGTCCACCTATAGAACTAAGGCGCACTCCCTTTTAAAATACTCATTAACACCTTTCATTTGATACCCATATCGTACAAACAAATTCTAGAATCACCCCTGGTCCACCTTTATGGCGATATCTCGAAAAGGCATCCACCTATAGAACTAAGCCCACACCCTTTTAAAGTACCCATTAACAACTTTCATAAGATACCCATATCGTACAAACAAATTCTAGAGTCAGCCCTGGTCCACCTTTATGGCGGTATCCCTAAATGGCGTCCACCTATAGAGTTATGGCCGACTCCCTCTGAAAATACTCTTTAGTACCTTCCATTTGATACACATGTCATACAAGCACATTCCAGAGTTACCCCAGGTTCATTTTCCTACATGGGGATTTTCCCTTATTTTGTCTACATAGCTCTCAGCTGAGTATGTAATGTTCGGTTACACCCGAATTTAGCCTTCCTTACTTGTTCGTACTAGGATACCTACTCACTCTTGTTTACATTCTTATTTGCTTGATCTTTAACTTCGAACTTTGTTTGATTACGCGACATATTCATCGGCAAATTCTTTTCATACTCTATTAATGTGTCTCTTAATACTCTCATTGTATTTATTTTTTGAGCAGCTATTACTACTCGTAGTTCACGATTATGTAGTCCTTCCTCACGTATTTTACCAAAGCTGTTTCGCTCAACTTATATCGTCGCCCAAGTGCACTCACACGAAAACAATAATCCTCCACTTTTTAATTTTGTTTGCGAGTAGCACTTTGCATTTGAAAATGTATTTCTGCTTCATCCAGGGAATTACCAAATTCATTTTTTAACTCTCTTGCAAAGTCACTCCAATTTGAGTACAACTTTTCTGCCACGTCGAGCCACAAACGCGCGACCCCTTTCTGTTGCCAGGTGATGAAAAAACAAGAAGCTAGATTGGCAAAAAAAAGTTAGAAAAAGCTAAATTTAGAAAAAAAAGAAGCTAAAAACGGCCAGAAATTTTTTTGGTTAATTCGTTAATTTTTTTTTTTATATTTTAGTTTACACATTTGTAAATAAAAATTTATAAACATAACATAAACATAACTTCTTGTTTCAAAACATATCAGGCACATTTTCCTTGACTAGCACATGGACTTACTTTAAATGATTGCATATGTGTATATACAAAAAAATAATATTATAAACTAATTATTTATATAAAATTTTCCCCGTCTGAAGAATCAGAAGAGCTTAAGTCTGCGTATAAAATTTGGCTATTTACCATAGATATGAGATCATCGGTAATTTCAAAGTCATTACAACATTTAGATAAGCGTTTTAACGAACATCTAATATTAAGCAGCGCATTAAGCATTTGAATTTTTAGTTTGTTCCTTAATTTAGTTTTCAGAATTTTCATGGCACTAAAAATTCTTTCAACCTCCGCGTTACTGAGTGGTAATACTAAAAAACTTAATATGATTTCGACAAGTTCTAAAAAAGGAGGTTCGTTTAATGCATTTTTATGTTCTCGGACTTCCGACCAAAATTCCACGGTTGAGTGTACATTTTTCCATTGTATTGTTATAAGTTTTCGCCACTGCAACTCTATTAATGCTATTTGACTTGAAGAATAACTATACTTCTCTTTTTCAAAGTAAGAAAATACATCTGGCTTGGAAACTTTCAACGAATTTTCAGCAGAAAAAGAATTAATCTTTTGTAGAGAACTCATATTATTAGGTATTAGGTGTTCACAGGAACTATTGAAATTATTTTATTTTAGAAATTATTAAAAATACATTCGGAATAAAAGAGGGTAGAAAAAAGTCACGAAGCTAAACCCAAGATTTCGAGGCTAAAGGCAAAAAAAAAAAAGGCTAAATCTATCCTCGAAAAGGCTAACCTGGCAACACTGACCCCTTTCATACGACTGAATACAGCAAGTAATAGGCATTTTTCATCCCAACTCTATGCACAAATTACACTATTCCTTTCTTTCAGTAAATTGCTCAGCTAACAACGAAACATCACCTGTCGGATCGAAGTCTGGAATAGTTTCAGCTATTTCACGTACTGAATAATTACTTCGCGGCACCGGCATACTTGAATTTGTATTTGTGTAAGGAGACAAGTTACTTACACTTCAAACTCGTTCGCTTTTCTCGATATTATTATTTATTATTATTTAGAGGGTTATTTTGCACATAAGGCGGCAGTTACCCACCGACGTGTGCCGTACGTACGGACGTTTGTCCTACTAAACACGTTTGACCGAACCCTCAAGCCCGTGGGAATCAATGTGTGCGTCTGTGTACATGTACATAACACATTTGTGTGTGTATTTTTTACAGCAAAGCACTGTTGCCATTGACCAGTTTGCATTCATGCTTATGCAAACATCAACTTTTGGAACTACAATTTTTCATGGTGCAAATGGCAGAAACAAATACTGAGTAAGAATTTCTAGTTCATTTATTTGTAACCTCCAATTTTATATAATAATTTTAGGATATTTCAACAAAATTTGAAACAATCATTAGGTCTTTTTGTATAATAACTGCAATTGGTCCAAACATAGCACACAAAATATTAATAGGCAACTCTGTCTTGTGAGAGAGCGATCAGCTGACACGTTCTTATGGAAAAAATCAAAGTTGTTTTGATTTTTACGTTCTGGGCTACGTACGTACGTGCGTTGAACGTTGGTGAGTTTTCGTTTACATTGCACACTCATAAGTTAGGTCGTGTCAGCTGACACGCTTTTTCTACGTACGTTCGGGGGTAACTGCCCTTTATTTTCAACGCCCGTAGCTCTTTTCTATTTCGTTTTCATCTTCGAATTCTATTTCATATGAACCGACAAGTTCAATCAAGCGACTAATGAGCGTAGTCTATGTGCCAGTTGAGAGATCATTTCTCTCTTGCAGCAAACATTTCAATTGAGCGACAGCAAGGCGAACCCATACCAGGTGGTAGCAAAGCGAGTTCAACCAATTAGCCGTGCAGAAGAATGTCAAGTCAAAAGAAAATTTTCAGTGATTTCGATTAACTGACATGATGATCAAGAAGAAGCAATCAGCTGCTGAGATAACACCACCTCTAATGAATTCGCCTTGGCGCGACAGACAACGATTTTATGCTTCTCATTTATACGAAAGTTTTACCGAATTTACAAAACAACACCACAAATACACACGCACGGTCTTTTTAACACGCTTTTATTAGCTTGACCTGTACGTAACAGAATCTTTGAGCTTAATTTTCACCGGTTTCTAGAAGTCTGATTAATTTGAAACTTTGCAAACGTATCAAGGATGAATGACAATGCATTAATGTGGTGGTGTGGTGACATAAGGTCAACGGCCATAAGGTCAATTGGCCTTATTATCACTTTGAATGGACATAAGTTTGATTGCAACTTTGCACACGTATCAAGGCTCGATGACAATGCATTAATGTTGTTATGAATAGTACATAAGTTTGAAAGTGTGAACATCACATAATGATACAAGAGCGACAACAATGTAAGTAAGTAACTCAGCAACTCTGAAAGTTAAAGCACATGAATTAATAAAGAACTCGGACATTCGTTAAAACACAGTAGTTTTATTACAAATATAAAATGGCGCTGCGGCAGAGGCGAACAAATGAAGTTTAAAAAAGAAAATCCGTAACAATTGATGCAAATCAATAAATTATACAGAAAAACAGTGAAAATTGTGCAAATAATAAGCCATCGTCGATATATGGCTACAACGGCAGATGAAACGAGGACAACAAGCACGATGACTCCAGTATCCACGTCGGTAACGGGATTAAAACCCCCAAATAACCTAGAAAACTTGAGTGCAGAAGGTTGGACAAGATGGAAGCAGCACTTCGAAATATACAGAATTGCATCAGGGACAAATAAAATGGTAGAAGAAATCCAAGTTGCGGTATTGCTGCATAGCATTGGTGAAGCGAGTGTAGAAATATACAACACGTTGGGACTAACCGAAACAGAAAAGAAAAGTTATAACAAAGTAGTGCAGAAATTCGAGGAGTACTTTGTTCCGATCAAAAATGAAAGTGTTAGTTCGCATCTGTCTTTTACCAGAAACCAAGAAGCTGGAGAATCATTCGACACATATGTAACAAATTTAAGAAAGTTAAGTACAGACTGTAATTTTGGCACTCTAAAAGACAGGCTAATAAGAGATCGAATTGTAGCTGGCATACAGGATAATCGAGTCAAAGACAGATTATTACGTGAAATTGATTTGACATTGGAAAAAACTATAACAATTTGTAAAAGTGCGGAATTATCAGAGCAGCAAGTCAAACAGTTTGAAGTGACCAAAGAAATCGTCAGCATAAGCAAGCAGAGTCGATAAGTAATTACAGGAGTCCCTGTCTTCGTAGACCTACCTCCGGTGTAAAAGACAGATCAATGTCCGTTGATCTTCGGCCCAACAAATTGGTACCAATCGGTGAGCTGGGGTGTTCAAGTCCACCAGCCTTGGTTTGGCCGAGGAGGACTATCCACCCTCCTCTTCCATTTTCGGGTAAAGGCACCCGGTTGCACGGCAACTCCACCGCGAGTTTTGTGCTTGCCCCAGTTTCCCTCTTTCATTGATTTTATAATCTCGGGTATCTAATTGTCAGGTCCATCAGATCGAGATTTGTGTTTTGCCGCAATTTAGGAATGTGACCAACCTTTTCTGTCCTGCAGTGTTACAACAATGTTTAATACATTGTTAACGACGGAGCTGATTTTGCTCAGACATTGCTTGAGGGCGGCACCTCCCTCCAACGCTATGCACCACATGTTATGATCAAAAACGCCCGTTCGCCGTGAACCAACTACCGATGTAATCTATCAGCGCACTTAAGCATGAATAGCTACTTAAATGTTCCATAGAGTGGGAGTGTCATATAATTCCTTGTGAATAAAACTATCTGAATATTGGAATATCAGACAGTGATGCTCACAAGTACTTACGACACAAACACTCACAAGATACATCTTCACTAATCATGGTACTAAACCACTTGTGCAACAAGACACATCTCGCTAGTCACAGGTACTTGTGCGTTTAAGATCATGTTGCAACTGAACCCAGCTAAACGTTCTATTCAGTTTTATGCAACTTTGTTCTGCATTATTTGCTACTTTATATATGCCCACATATTCATCGTTATTTGCTACTGTGGTATACAACTTCTAATAACTCGCTTCGTTGTATAATCTTCGTCATTATTCTTCAATTACGCTTCATTTTATTCCACAATTTAGGGCTGTGGACAACCTTTTCAAACATAAACCTGTGTTGGGGGGCTTTCCCGCCCCAGCAATATCTTTGCATCAGCAGCTCGCCACACTGCAGTGATCTAACAACGTTAAATCTGCCACATTTTTGGATGTGGCCATCCATTCTGCGAACGCCTTCTATTCGCTACGCAGTCTAAAGCAGCCTCAAACATCTCAAAAGACGAGATGAGCACCGGCCCACTCGTACAACTGTCGATTGTTTTTCGGCTGGCAACAGACATACGTTTCATCTCTCACCATCTTTCAACCGTGTTTCATCATATTTTACCGGCATCTCCGGTTGCCACAATTATGGGATGTGACCAACCTTTCATCTGCCCCTCAGGGTCAGCTTCTCAATGAAATTGGGTATACTGTGACAAGCAAGAGACCGAATTCCCTTGGGTTTGCACGCCCCAAGGGAAAACAAGTCTATTTAGAGCGTGTCATAAAGTGAACTCTTATTTGAAACCACAACCACCGCGATGCTCCCACAAGGGGGCCATCCCAGGACAGGAGGTGAGACCTGAATACAAAGCATCGTTCGATGCAGTGCATCAGATCACACTGGCTTCTCCTGCTCCCGCGGTAGCAGTATTTATAAAGACCTTGCCTAGGGTCCCACAGGGTGATACCCGCGTCCACCCTGCTACCTTTCGAGTAAAACACCTTACTCATGGATTGGGTACCCATGGTATTATGGTCGCCTTTTACGACCGCTATACCTACCGTGGGCTTATTCTAACCCCTAACCCACAGGGGGAAAAGCAAGCAGAATAACGGAACATATAAGAATCGAATGAGTAACAACAAAAAATTTCAACATACACAGGCGACAGCAAAAACAGCATCACAACCAACAGCCAAAGAGACAGGCGAATCAAAATAAGGAGTATGCCAACAACCAGCATACAACAAAGAATGTAGGCAGTATGATAAGAAAGGGCATTTCGCGGGAAAATGTAAGAAAAAAGAAAAATGTACAGTAAAGGCTGTTGAGGTAAAAGAAGAAAATAGTGACGTAGACGATTTTTTTTGTAACTCGATTACTGTAGACATGGTAAATGCACATAATGAATGGGTACAATACATATATATAGCAGATGCGAATAAAAAAGTAGCAGTTAAAATCGGCACAGGAGCGCAATGTAATATATTACCTATTGATGTGTGTAGAAAACTGAAAATAAAAAAGTGTATAAAATCCAACGTAATACTAAAAAATTATAATCAAGAAAAGATCAAGACACTTGGCAAAGTAATATTGAATTGTAAATTAGGAAATATTGAAAACAAAGTTTCAAATCTACAACGGGAAAAGTGAATCCATGTTAGGTTTAAAAAGCGCAATTGAATTTAATTTAATAAAAAGAATGCATCCAAATAGTCAGGTTTTAAATGCATATGCAGTACAGGAAGGGCATGAAATAGTCAAAAGGAATTAGGATGTGTTCACTGGTTATGGTAAAATTAGAGACTATACATATACGATCGAGCTAAAAGAAGGAACATAGGAAAAATAGAGCCGTGTAGGCATGTACCGTTTAAATATTAAAGGAAGAATTAAAGAGAATGGAAAATGCAGGTATCATATCAAAGGTTGAAAAACCTACTGATTTTGTAAATCCCCTTGTAATCGTAGGTAAACCAGATGGGTCAATAAGAGTTTGTTTAGACCCACAATATTTAAACTCGTGTATAAAACGGGAGCATGTAAAAGTAAGGAAGACAAATATTTTACAAAGCTAGATGCAAATAAAGCATTTTGGCAAACTGAATTAGCAGAAGGCAGTAAAGAATTAACAGCTTTCAATACACCATTTGGCAGATATTTTTTTAATACGCTACCATATGGCATAAGCTCCAGTCCATAAGTATTTTACAGAGTTTTCAATCAAATTTTTGAAGATATAGAAAATGTTGGTATATATGCTGATGATATGCTAATCTGGGCAGAGTCGAAAGAACATCTAGTGAAAATTATAGATAAAGTTTTTAATAGAGCCAGGTCGTATGGTATTTAGTTTAATAAGAGTAAAAGTGCATTTATGGTCATCGGCCATTGAAATTGATAAAGATAAAGTTGAATTTATTGAAAAAATGAAAGAACCGAAAAATAAAAAAGAACTGTTGACATTCTTAGGGACCATAAATTATGTGGTTTATTCCCAAAGCGTCACAATTGACTAGCAACTTACGACATCTAATAAAAAAAAGATTTGCCATTTGTATGGGGCTCAGACAACAAAGCTCATTTAGAAAACTCAAGGAGGCGCTATGTTGTCCTCCAGTATTAGCATTTTTAATGTCAACAAACCCATAGAATTGAGTGTAGATGCATCAAGTGAGGGACTAGGGTGTGTAATAATTCAAAATGAAAGACCAGTGGCATATGGCTCACGGGCATTAACAGAAACGGAAAAAATGTACAGCCAAATAGAAAAAGAAAGTTTAGCAATTGTATTCGGATGCCATAAATTCAATCAATATTTGTTTGGTCAGAAGTTTATTGTAGAGACGGATCATAAACCCTTAATTTCTATCTTTAAAAAGCCTATGAATAAAATACCTTCCCGATTGCAAATAATGAGAATTAGTTTACACAATTTTGATTTTGAGCTTATCCATGTACCAGGTAAGAAGTTGCTTCTTGCTGATCACTTAAGTAGAGCTTATTTAAAAAATACAAAATCTTCTGAAGAAGAAAAAATTTAATGTTATGTCATGATGATTGAAAAACACTTAAGTGTATCAGATGTAAGAATGAATGAATTAAAGCTGGAAACAAGCAAAGATAAAGAACTACAAGAAGTTATAAAGTATGTAAAGAATGGTTGGCCACAGAACAAGAACAAGGTAATAAATGTGGTAAAACCCTATTATTCCTTTAGAGATGAATTATCAGAATGTAATGGATTATTATTAAAAAACAATAAGATAGTCATACCAAGTACAATGAAAAAAGCAATGTTGTTGAAAATACATTATGCACACTTTGGCAAAGAGAAATGAAAATGTTAGCTAGAACAAGTAAGGAAGGCTAAGTTCGGGTGTAACCGAACATAACATACTCAGTTGAGAGCTATGGAGACAAAATAAGGAAAATCAATCTGGGGTAACCCTGGAATGTGGTTGTATAACATATGTATCAAATGAAAGGTATTAAAGAGTATTTTAAGAGAGAATAGGCCATAGTTCTATGGATGAACGCCATTTAGGGATATCGCCATAAAGGTAGACCAGGGCTGACTCTAGAATTTGTTTGTTCGATATGGGTATCAAATGAAAGGTGCTACTGAGCATTTTAAAAGGGAGTGGGCCTTAGGTCTATCGGTGGACGCCTTTTCGAGATGTCCCCATTAAGGTGGACCAGGGGTGATTCTATAATGTGTTTGTACGATATGGGTATCAAATGAAAGCTGTTAATGAGTATTTTGAAAAGGAGTGATCCTTAGTTCCATAGGTGGACGCCGTTTCGAGATATCGCCATAAAGGTGGACCAGGGGTGTCTCTAGAATGTGTTTGTACGATATGGGAATCAAATGAAAGGTGTTACTGAGCATTTTAAGAGGGAGTGGGCATTAGGTCTATAGGTGGACGCCTTTTCGAGATATCGCCATTAGGGTGGGCCAGGGGTGACTCTAGAATGTTTGTACGGTATGGGTATCAAACGAAAGGTGTTACTGAGCATTTTAAGAGGGAGTGGGCATGAGGTCTATAGGTGGACGCCTTTTCGAGATATCGTCATTAGGGTGGGCCAGGGGTGACTCTAGAATGTGTTTGTACGATATGTGCATCAAACGAAAGGTGTTACTGAGCATTTTAAGAGGGAGTGGGCATTAGGTCTATAGGTGGACGCCCTTTCGAGATATCGCCATTAGGGTGGGCCAGGGGTGACTCTAGAATGTTTGTACGATATGGGTATCAAACGAAAGGTGTTACTGAGCATTTTAAGAGGGAGTGGGCATTAGGTCTATAGGTGGACGCCTTTTCGAGATATCGCCATTAGGGTGGGCCAGGGGTGACTCTAGAATGTGTTTGTACGATATGGGTATCAAATGAAAGGTGGTAAGGAGTATTTTAAAAGGGAGTAATCCTTAGTTCTATAGGTGGACGCCTTTTCGAGATATCGCCATAAAGGTGGACCAAGGGTGACTCTAGAATGTTTGTACGATATGGGTATCAAACGAAAGGTGTTACTGAGCATTTTAAGAGGGAGTGGGCATTAGGTCTATAGGTGGACGCCTTTTCGAGATATCGCCATTAGGGTGGGCCAGGGTGACTCTAGAATGTGTTTGTACGATATGGGTATCAAATGAAAGGTGGTAATGAGTATTTTAAAAGGGAGTAATCCTTAGTTCTATAGGTGGACGCCTTTTCGAGATATCGCCATAAAGCTGGACCAAGGGTGACTCTAGAATGTTTGTACGGTATGGGTATCAAACGAAAGGTGTTACTGAGCATTTTAAGAGGGAGTGGGCATTAGGTCTATAGGTGGACGCCTTTTCGAGATATCGCCATTAGGGTGGGCCAGGGTGACTCTAGAATGTGTTTGTACGATATGGGTATCAAATGAAAGGTGGTAATGAGTATTTTAAAAGGGAGTAATCCTTAGTTCTATAGGTGGACGCCTTTTCGAGATATCGCCATTAGGGTGGGCCAGGTGTGACTCTAGAATGTTTGTACGATATGGGTATCAAACGAAAGGTGTTACTGAGCATTTTAAGAGGGAGTGGGCATTAGGTCTATAGGTGGACGCCTTTTCGAGATATCGCCATTAGGGTGGGACAGGGCTGACTCTAGAATGTTTGTATGATATGGGTATCAAACGAAAGGTGTTACTGAGCATTTTAAGAGGGAGTGTACATTAGGTCTATAGGTGGACGCCTTTTCGAGATATCGCCATTAGGGTGGGCCAGGGGTGACTCTAGAATGTTTGTACGATATGGGTATCAAACGAAAGGTGTTACTGAGCATTTTAGGAGGGAGTGGACATTAGGTCTATAGGTGGACGCCTTTTCGAGATATCGCCATTAGGGTGGGCCAGGGTGACTCTAGAATGTGTTTGTACGATATGGGTATCAAATGAAAGGTGGTAATGAGTATTTTAAAAGGGAGTAATCCTTAGTTCTATAGGTGGACGCCTTTTCGAAATATCGCCATTAGGGTGGGCCAGGTGTGACTCTAGAATGTTTGTACGATATGGGTATCAAACGAAAGCTGTTACTGAGCATTTTAAGAGGGAGTGGGCATTAGGTCTATTGGTGGACGCCTTTTCGAGATATTGTCATTAGGGTGGGCCAGGGGTGACTCTAGAATGTTTGTACGATATGGGTATCAAACGAAAGGTGTTACTGAGCATTTTAAGAGGGAGTGGGCATTAGGTCTATAGGTGGACGCCTTTTCGAGATATTGCCATTAGGGTGGGCCAGGGGTGACTCTAGAATGTTTGTACGATATGGGTATCAAACGAAAGCTGTTACTGAGCATTTTAAGAGGGAGTGGACACTAGGTCTATGGTGGACGCCTTTTCGAGATATCGCCATTAGGGTGGGCCAGGGGTTACTCTAGAATGTTTGTACGATATGGGTATCAAACGAAAGGTGTTACTGAGCATTTTAAGAGAGAGGGGGCATTAGTTCTATAGGTGGACGCCTTTTCGAGATATCGCCATTAGGGTGGGACAGGGGTGACTCTGGTATGTTTTTGTACGATATGGATATCAAATTAAAGGTATTAATGAGGGTTTTAAAAGCGAGTGGCCCTTAGATGTATATGTGAAGGCGTTCTCGTGATATCCACCAAAATGTGGACCAGGTGATCCAGAAAATCATCTGTCGGGTACTGCTAATTTATTTATATATGCAATACCACTAACAGTATTCCTGCCAAGATTCCAAGGGCTGTTGATTTCGCCTTGTAGAACTTTTTCATTTTCTTCTACTTAATATGGTAGGTGTCACACCCATTTTACAAAGATTTTTCCAAAGTTATATTTTGCGTCAACAAACCAATCCAGTTACCATGTTTCATCCCTTTTTTCGTATTTGGTATAGAATTATGGCATTTTTTTCATTTTTCATAATTTTCGATATCGATAAAGTGGGCGTGGTTATGGTCAGATTTCGCCCATTTTTTATACCAAGAAAAAGTGAGCTCAGGTAAGTACGTGGGCTAAGTTTAGTAAAGATATATCGGATTTTGCTCAAGTTATTGTGTTAATGGCCGAGCGGAAGGACAGACGGTGGACTGTGTATAAAAACTGGGCGTGGCTTCCACCGATTTCGCCCATTTTCACAGAGAACAGTTACCGTCATAGAATCTATGCTCCTACCAAATTTGAGAAGGATTGGTAAATTTTTGTTCGACTTATGGCAATAAAATTATTCTAGACAAACTAAATGAAAATGGGCGGAGCCACGCCCATTTTGAAATTTTCTTTTATTTTTGTATTTTGTTGCATCATATCATTACTGGAGTTGAATTTTGACTTAATTTACTTATATACAGTAAAGATATTAAATTTTTTGTTAAAATTTGAATTTAAAAAAATTTTTTTTTAAAAAGTGGGCGTGTTCTTAATCCAATTTTGCTAATTTTTATTTAGCACATATATAGTAATAGTAGTAACGTTCCTGCCAAATTTCATCATGATATCTTCAACGACTGCCAAATTACAGCTTGCAAAACTTTTAAATTACCTTCTTGTAAAAGTGGGCGGGGCCACGCCCATTGTCCAAAATCTTACTAATTTTCTATTCTGCGTCATAACGTCAACCCATCTACCAAGTTTCGTCGTTTTATCTGTCTTTTGTAATGAGTTATCGCACTTTTTCGGTTTTTCGAAATTTTCGATATCGAAAAAGTGGGCGTGGTTATAGTCCGATATCGTTCATTTTAAATAGCGATCTGAGATGAGTGCTCAGGAACCTACATACCAAATTTCATCAAGATATCTCAAAATTTACTCAAGTTATCGTGTTAACGGACGGACGGACGGACGGACGGACGGACGGACGGACGGACGGACGGACGGACGGACGGACATGGCTCAATCAAATTTTTTTTCGATCCTGATTATTTTGATATATGGAAGTCTATATCTATCTCGATTCCTTTATATATGTACAACCAACCGTTATCCAATCAAACTTAATATACTCTGTGAGCTCTGCTCAACTGAGTATAAAAATTATATTTTGGTTAGGTATGTCAAAGCAAATTGATGATGTAGTAGGTAACTGCGATATATGCTGTGGGTATCAAAAAGACAATTGTAAAGAACCTATGATTGAAAAAGCTATACCAAACCATCCTTGGGAAATAGTGGCGTCGGATATATTTTTTATGCGTGGTAAAACATATATAATGGTCGTAGACACATATAGCAAATATATAGAGATAAAAAATCTAAATAATTTAACTGCAGCTTCAACGATACAAGCACTAAAAGAATTCATTGCAAGATATGGGATACCGAAAGTATTATATTCAGATTCAGGTACACAGTATACTAGTTGGGAATTTAAAAAATTTACAGAGCAGTGGGGTTTTGAACATAAGACAACTACACCAAAACACCATCAGTCAAACGGGCTAGCAGAGAGATATATACAAACTATTACAAATATGATGAAAAAGGCTACTCAGGAAGGGAAAGATGAGGAAATGGCAAACAAATATGCCGATTGACAATAGTGGCATAACGCCAGCAGAATTGATGTATAACAGAAAAGTGAGAAATATAATACCGAATGCAAATAAAGACAGAATAGATTCATAAGATTTTAGAAAAAGGCTATATGAACGCCAAGAGAAACAAAAGGTGTACTACGATAGAGGTTATAAATCACTAAAAGAATTTAAGGTAGGTGAAAAAGTTAAGATACATGATGAAAGAAACAAAACGACACTTAATCAAAGTGGTATAATTATCAGTAAACATCATAATCCTAGATCATACAATGTTAAAACAGAGAACAATACAATTGTAACACGTAATCGAAAAGACCTCTCTAAGGCAACAAAATTCAAAAAAGTAAAGTATGAATTAGACTACCACTAGAAGAACAACAACAAATTGTATCAATTAACGAAAATGGAAATATCAGTAATAACAGCCAGAATCAACCTATTGAAGCAGTAAATAATACAGATACGAGGCACTCCTGTTATTAGAAGTAGATGGGGTCGTATTATAAAGAACCCAGAATATCTAAACAACTATGTATAAACCAATAACATTACATTAGATTATAAAGAAACCAGAGTATCTAAACAACTATGTATAATCAATAACATTACATTAGATTATAAAGAAACCAGAATATCTAAACAACTATGTATAACCAAACTATATATAAAAAAACAAAAAAAAAAAAACAAAAAAAAAAAGGAAGACATTATGAATAGTACATAAGTTTGAAAGTGTGAACATCACATCATGATACAAGAGCGACAACAATGTAAGTCAATCACTCAGCAACTCTGAAAGCTAAAGCACATGAATTAATAAAGAACTCGGACATTAGATAAAACACATTAGTTTTATTACAAATATAACAAATGTGATGGTGCGGTGACATAAGGTCAACGGACATAAGGTCAATTGGCCTTATTACCACTTTGAATGGCCATAACTTTGATTGAAACTTTCCACACGTATCAAGGCTCGATGACAATGCATTAATGTGATGGTGTGGTGACATAAGGTCAAAGGCCATAAGGTCAATTGGCGTTATTACCACTTTGAATGGCCATAACTTTGATTGAAAATTTCCACACGTATCAAGGCTTAATGACAATGCAATAATGTGATGGTGGGGAGACATAAGGTTAACGGACATAAGGTCAGTTGAACTTGTGACCGCCCCAAATGGCCATAGATTTGAAACCTTGCACATAATGCCTTTATTAATGATAGAAGGGGATGCACGGCACATCCACGAAAGAGCATATTGGAGCCCTTTTTAACACGCTTTTATTAGCTTGGCCTGTATCTATCTATGTATTTATGTATCCATGTATGTATGTAAAGGAATCTGGAGTGGAGCAGAGAGCCCCGGTAATGCAGAGCTCCGAACTCCGTTGCAACTTTTGAAGCATTTGAAGATAGGTATTTTAGCTAGTGCAGGCCACAAGACCAAGGCACCATAAAGAAGAATCGGGTGCACAATGGCTGTGTAAATCAAGTAGGTCACCTTAGGGGAGAATCCCCAGGAGGTGCCAATTGCCCTCTTGCAAGTGAACAGCTCTGCTACTGCCTTCTTGGATCGCTCCACCATATGGTCACTCCATAATAGCTTCCTATCCAGAATGACTCCCAAATACTTGAGTTGATCGCTAAACGCTAAGAACGAACCCCCAATTCTTGGCGGTGTAAGATTTGGTACTTTGCACCTCCTCGTGTAGAGGACAAGCTCGCTTTTATCCGGGTTGACTTCCAAACCTGTTGCGGGTTATACTCCTGGAGCAGCTCTAGGATGTCAGCTGGATCCGTTGGCGTCACTGGAACACAGACTCTAGCCCTTGGTCGTGAGGGGATATTACGCGCCCCCACTACCTTGAGGCGAGCGCCCGGATATACCACCCCTATCAGGGTGACGGCGGCCCTATAGAGGTTTACCGACCTGGCGTCGTCACAGGCAATTAGATTGACATTGCCCTGGAACCACCCTGCATCGGTGTAAGATGGCGGTGGACCAGGTTGCCTTTCTTAATCTTAACGGCCATCGTAGCGAGCGCGGCCTCGATCCACTGTTGTTTCGGGATCCTGCAATCTTCGCTGCTCTCGTCTATAATGCCAATGATCTGCCTACCCTTGGCAATTTCGGCGAAAGACCGCGTCCAGCCCCCCTGCGTCTTGGCCCTTTTCGGTGCCGTGGGGTTGGATTCATCCATGGACCGCTGGCATTTCGAGGTTTAATCACTCTCGACTAAAACTTTTAAAATTACTTGAACTAAAAAATTAAAAATAAATAATAGTTTAAAAAAACTAAAAAAAACACGGTTTTATAGCTACCCGAACTAAAAAATAGAAAAGAATTTTCAATTAAAAAGAGTTTATATAACAGTAGTAGAAGGTCAAACAAACATTTATAGTTAATCACCTCAAAATAAAATTATAATAAAATTTAAGTTATAAACAGAATAATTTAAATCAAATCGTGGGGTGCTTGATATTGAATGTTACAATCATTCTATTGGCAACTATCTGAGAGGAAATATGAAATGTAGTCAAATGCACCCCACGCTTTTTACTGTGAATTAAATTATTCTGTTAATAACTTAAATTTTATTATAGTTTTATTTTGAGGTGGTTAACTATAAATGATTGTTTGACCTTCTCCTACTGTTATATAAACTCTTTTTAATTGAAAATTATTTTCTATTTTTTAGTTCGGTTAGCTATAAAAGCATGTTTTTTAGTTTTTTTCAACTATTATTTATTATTCAAATAGGGTGTCCTTTTGTCGATCTATCTTTCAGAATGCACTGGTAAACTTTTAGCACATTTCACGTTGTAGACCTCGACACGATTATTCAAGTACGTAGCCGTTTTTTAAAGAAAGATGCACCCTTACACGCTTAGCACATATTTCCACATCGTGTACGCGCGAACCATCCCACTTCTGAATTGAAAGGGAAAATATTAACGGAGTGAATTGTTTTTTGTATTTTAATTACGAAAAAGTTAATTATGTATTTATTAAGAACAATTGTCAAGCAAGAAAATATTAGATTAAAAATGTATGATAGGAAATACAATATCAACGCAATGTTACCTCATTTTTGCGATTCATATATTGTATAAGGTGATACTTACACTTGCGAAATTTGGTAAGGGCATAGCTTCTTTGACGATAACTGTTTTTGATGAAAATGGCCAAAATCGGTTAAAGCCGCGCCCAGTTTTCATACACAGTCGACCGTTTGTCCTTCCGGTCGGCGGTTAACACGATAACTTGAGCAAAAATCGATATATCTTTACTAAACTTAGTTCACGTACTTATCTGAACTCACTTTATCTTGGAATTAAAAATGGCCGAAATCCGACTTTCATAGTCCATAGTTCACGCCCACTTTTTCCATATCGAAAATTTCGAAAAATGAAAAAAATGCCATAATTATATACCAAATACGAAAAAGGGATGAAATATGGTGATTGGATTGGGTTTTTGACGCAAAATATAACTTTGGGAAAAACTTTGTAAAATGGGTGTGACACCAACCATATTAAGTAGAAGAAAATAAAAAATGTCTGCAAGACGAAATCAAAAGCCCTTGGAATCCTGGCAGGAATACTGTTCGTGGTATTACATATATAAATAAACTAGCTTTACCTGGCGTACGTTGTAACGCCCGAGATCGAATGAATGTTGCATTATTTTTTCTGTTTTGTTTGTGCATAATTTAGTTTATTGTTCTGTAAATTGAATTGAATTTTGTACGCATGTTTGGTGAGATTTTCGTTTAAAACATTTTATTATGGTATCTTATTGTAATGCATGTGGGTACACAATATTTTTGGTTTTTTCCTTCGGTGCAAAGATAAACATATTTTTTGGCGTTCCAACTCTAGAGCAAGCAACATATAGCTGACCATGGGAAAAGCACGGACTCTCGAAATTGAATCCTGCAACAATAGGCGATTGTCCTTGCGCTTTGTTGATTGTAATTGCAAAAGCAATGCGTACAGGAAACTGTAAGAGCTTAAAATTTTGGTGGGTCCAAATTCTGAAGAAGCATTTCTAGGGAAGGTGCCTCGCCCCTTTTTCCCAATTCCACATTTTACTGGAGGTGTTAAGACTTAACGTCATATAGCTCCTTACCAATTTTCATTGTCCTACCATTACTACATCCAGAGATATGAAGTATGATATATTCCATTTGTATAGGAGGTGCCACACCCCCTTTTTCCCAATTCCACATTTTCTTGGTTGTGTTAGGGATTGACCTCATATAACTCCTTACTGAATTTCAATGTTCTGGCATGTGTACCTTCAGAGTTATGCAGTACCAAAAATTCCATTTGTATGGGAGGTGCCACGCCCCTTTTATATATAGAAATTATGTTAAGCCTAAAACCTGTGTGGTGACCGAGGGAACCTATAGCCGAAATTTTGTGATGATTGAAGTGTGGGAAATACGTTTCCATAGCGAGCACACACACACAGAATTTGATTTTTATATATGTATTTGAATTTTTTCTAAAAAAAATCATAACTTAAGAATGGCTAAACCGATTTGGGATTTAAAAATCAACTAACCATCATCTCGGGTGCCTCTCATGGGGGTTTTTGCGTCTTGCACTCACCGGCGTAACCCCAAACCGTCGACTCGTAGGTGTTTTTACACCCTCCCTCCCTCATGTAGGGGCGGAGCCTCCTCGTGGTGGCACCTGGTAACGCTTCGGCGGCTAATTCGAGCGGCGACCTCTCTTCCCACTCCCCTTAAACCCTATTTTCCCTCTTCTTCCTTTTTCTCTCCCCTTCTCCTTAATGGGCTGGATCAAGGTGTTATACGACCCGTGCCGAGGATCAGCCTGGCTGGGGCCCGAAAAATAGCCCAGTCGTTAACGGAGTGCATCGAATACCGGGCGACCTTCGATGCTATTAAGCCTTACCCGGACATCGTGGATCTCTGTCCGGGTGGACCTTTCCCCTTCTCCGCTACTCGTGGGTTTTAAGTATGGAGGAAAAATTTTTAAAAATTGGTAAGTAGGGCGACTCTCCAAAAAAGAAGCCGGGCCTAAAATTAGCTGAGAGAACTCCTCAGAGGTTCGCTGCTGCAGCGGCAGATAGGCAAAAAAGGGCCGAGAGTTTATCCGGTTCGAGCAGTCCGATGGCCAGTACCTCTCATGGAGGGGGTACTGACCGGGGGGCCATCAGTGCCACTACTGCCCCTCCCTTGGGCCCCACCAGCAAACCCTCCACCCAGCGACAAGCGTCTGGTGGGTCAACTGCTGGGGCCCCAGGGTGAGGGGAGGGGTCGGCTATAGGGCCAAGGGCCAATCTAGGCAGGAAAGGGCTGAGGAAAAATCCAGCCAGGGTATTCCAAAGGCCGGTACCTTTCGGGGAGGGGCCACCGACCGGGAGGCCCTTGGGGCGGCTGCCGCCCATCTCGTAGCCACCATCACGGCTGCCACTCTGCGTCAAGCGTCTGGCGGTTTGGCTGCTGGGGGCTCCAGGGGTGTGGGGGGCGGCTCTAGGGTCAAGGGAGTCAAAAAGCCCAGTCATAAGGACAAGCGCTGGGCTGCCCGGATCCTGCGTAGGAATGCCTCCTCGCCGAGAAGGGAGGGGGAAGTTTCCGCGGAGGACTGGGCGAAGGCTCAGCGCGATCTTGCTTGGGCGAAGCAAATGTTGCCGGAGTTCAGGCCGGACTGGGTCGAGAGCGATGAAGCCTCGAAGCGCCAGCGGTCTATAGATGAATCCAACCCTACGGCGCCGAAAAGGGCCAAAGTGCAGGGAGGCTGGACTCGGTTTTTCGCCGAAATAGCCAAGGATCGGCAGATCATTGGTGTTATGGACGAGAGCAGCGAAGATGGCAGGATCCCGAAACAGCAGTGGAAGTGGATTGAGGCAGCGCTCGCTACTGTGGCCGTTAAGGTCAAAAAAGATAAACCTGGTCCGCCGCCTTCTTATACCGATGCGGGGTGGTTCCAGGGCAATATAAAACTAATTGCGTGTGACGACGCCAGGTCGGCGAAGCTTTATAAAGCCGCCGTTTCGCTGATAGGGGAGGTGTATCCGAGCCCGCGCCTCAAGGTAGTGGAGGCGTGTGATATCCCCTCACGGCCAAGGGCGAGAGCCTGGGTTCCAGTGACGCCAACGGACCCCGCTGATATCCTGGAACTGCTCCAGGAGTACAACCCGGGTCTACCGACCCAAAACTGGAAGGTGGTTAACGTGGAGAAGACTGAACAGGCCACGATGCAGATAGTCCTGCTGCTCGACAGCGAAAGCGTCGAAGCGTTGAAAAGGCAGGATTTCAGGGTAAGCTACGGCTTCAAAAATATAAGCCTTAAGGTTTATAAGGCTGATGTCCAAGCCTTGGTAAACCTTGCATCTCGTACGGAGGTGACTGAACTCCCCCCAGTGAAGTCGAGATGGGGGTAGACGAGGGCGAATAAGCTGGTGGCTATGCCTCGTCAGGTTCGAGCGGAAGCTTGGCTCTCAGAGGGTTGTACTCTGAGGGTCAGCTTCTGGAGGATGGCGATTCCGACGCGACGCTCACGGAGGAGAGCACAAACAAGCAGTGATCCGGGTCCTCCAAATAAACCTGCATCACTGCAAAGCAGCATCAGCTGCACTCCTACTGCACCTGTCTTCAGGTGCGGTAGGCATCGTTGTAGTCCAGGAGCCGTGGATCACTGGCAATAGGATCTGTGGCCTGCGGACACCAGCGTATAAGCTTTATAGCGCTCAGGAAAAGGGTAAGCCTCGCACATGTATATTGGCTAAGTCTGCTCTTAATGTTTTTCTTCTACCCAATTATAGCGATGGGGATTTGACAGCGGTCAGCGTCGAGGTGCTAGGGAGGAGCTTTAAACTTGCCTCTTTCTACCTAGCGCACGATCACCAAAGCTCATTACCACTGGATAAATTCAAGGAGTTCGTGAGAGCGGCAAATCCACGAAACGATTTTATCCTGCTCGGAGGCGACGCCAATGCTCATCACGCCCATTGGGACAGCAGAGATACAAATGACCGAGGTGAGTCTCTATTCAACTATCTGTTAGGCACTAATCTGAGTATATGTAATGGGGAAAATGATCCCACTTTCATTACGAGGAACCACAAAGAGGTCCTTGATATAACACTGGTCACAGACTCTTTCAGTGACCTGATCGTTTCATGGAGGGTTCTAAAGGAGCACTCCTTTTCTGACCATAGATATATAAGTTTTTCTATATCGCAGGCGCACGCAAGTCCTAAGAATATACAAAATATTAGAAGAACTAACTGGGGCTACTATAAGAAGATTATAGGTAAAAAACTATCTGAGGAGGTACGAGGCCAGAAAGCGAGGAGGAGCTGGACGTGTTTGTAAATAAGTTCAGTCAAAATTGCAGGAATGCTTTAGATAGGGCTTGCCCGGCTAAAAAGGTTTTGGAAACTCACAAACCACCATGGTGGTCGTCCGATCTTGATAAACTTAGAAAGTCATGTAGGGCGGCCTTCAATAAAGCAAAGCATGATGGACATGAATCCTCATGGGCTGCTTATAAAGCGAAGATAAATATATGTATATAAAAAAGCAATCCGAAATGGGAAGCGATCCTCCTGGAGGGATTTCTGCGGCAGGATTGAATCCGCATCCGCGGCCTCCCGGTTAAGGAAGGTGCTATCGAAATCTCCAAGGTGCTATCGAAATCGCCCTGGATTAAAGGGATGTTTATAGGTTGTCTTAGGCTCAATTACGTACCAGTATCGTGGAGGGAAGTCAACTTGGTCTTTATCCCCAAGGCAGGGAAACCCTCCCACTCTAAACCAAATGCTTATAGGCCTATAAGCTTATCTTCTTTTCTGCTTAAAGCGCTTGAAAGACTTCTAGAGGACCACATCAGGAGGAGGAATGAGCCGTCGCTTCTTTCGCAAGCACAGCATGCCTATACTAAGGGTAGGTCAACTGACACGGCCTTGCACTCACTGGTATCCGCTATCGAAAGGTCACTAGACCTCAAGGAATACACATTGGTGGCATTTCTAGATATAGCGGGTGCCTTCAACAACGTTCTCCCGGAGGCCATCACCTCGGCGCTGACCGATCTGGGAGTGGACGCGTGCTTGGTGGAGTTTATATACAATCTGCTTACGCGTAGACAGATTAAAACTGAGCTAGGTGGATGCGTGATCCGCAGACCGGTCGGCAGAGGCACTCCGCAGGGAGGTGTTCTCTCTCCGCTACTTTGGGTGGTTACCGTCAACCAACTACTCCGCCTCATGGAATCGGAAGGTCACCAAGTGATCGCGTATGCAGATGACATCTGCTTCACCATGCGGGGGAAATTTCCGCAAACTCTTTGCAACCTAATGGAAGGGGCACTATCCAAAATCTCGCACTGGGCCACAGCCACAGGCTTGGAAGTCAACCCGGATAAAACCGAGCTTGTCCTCTTCACGAGGAGGTATAAGGTACCAAATCTAACACCGCCAAGAATTGGGGCACGTTTTTAGCGTTTAGCGATCGAGTCAAGTATTTGGGAATAATTCTGGATAGGAAGCTATTATGGAGTAACCATATAGTGGAGCGAAGCAAGAAGGCAGCAGCAGCGCTGCTCACCTGCAAGAGGGCAATTGGCACCTCCTGGGGATTCTCCCCCAAGGTGACATACTGGATTTATACAGCCATTGTGCGCCCGATTCTTGTTTATGGTGCCTTGGTCTGGTGGCCTGCACTTGCTAAAACTACCTACCTTAAGACGCTTCAAAAGGTGCAACGGAGTTCGGAGCTCTGCATTACCGGAGCTCTCGGCTCCCTCCATCTGAAGCACTCAACACAATGCTATACCTTCCACCTCTTGACCTGGTGGCGAAGGAAATAGCGGTCATCGCCGCTCTACGCATAACGGAAACAGGTCTCTGGCCAAATGGATCTAGTGGACACGCGACAATCCTGGGCACGAGCGCCCCAGTCCCAATACCGGTGCGCACTGACTACTGCACGCCAAATAACGTCTTCGTTAAAAATTATAGTATATATATACCATCGCGACAGGACTGGAATACTAGACAACAAACGGTACCGGGTGCCATCAACATATTCACGCATGGTTCTAAGCTTGACGGGAAGATGGGAGCAGGCCTTTTTTCGCCGGATCTGGGTCTAGAGGTCCCTTTTCGCCTACCATTCACTGTAATGTTTACCAAGCGGAAATTCTGGCAATACACAGGGCTGTGAACCATCTCGGGTCTACGCCTAAGGATGGTAAACGGGTGTTTATTTAGACAGCCAGGCCGCATTAAAAGCCCTGGACTCATTCGTCGACAACGCAAAGTCGGTCACTGAATGCCGCAGATCTCTTAACGAAATGGCTCAGCACTTCAGTATCAGCCTTATATGGGTACCTGGGCACAGGGATATTGAGGGCAATTGCAGAGCAGACGAGCTGGCCAGAAGAGGCACCACCGACCATATCCTTCCGGGAAGTGATTCGGTAGGCATACCCATGGCCACTTTCAGGCTTCGTGTGAACACAAGCACTATAAGAATCGGAAATGGACTATGTTCAGCCATATCATCGTTTGAGACATCCAGGCAAACCTGGCCCTGATATGACAAGGGGCGTAGAGAAGCGCTTCTGATTTTAAACAAATCAGCTCTATCGTCCCTGATAAGGGTTCTAACAGGGCATTGTTTAATAGGCACGCACGGTGCTAGAATGGGGGTAACGACCTTCGACTATTGTCGCAACTGCAGATGTACAGAAGAGGAAGAGAGCGTCCAGCACCTTCTCTGTCACTGTCCAGCGCTTAGTAGGCGTAGGATGGCTATCCTCGGTAAACCTTTTCTACATGGCCTCGCTGAGGTCTCTTGCTATGAAGTAAAGGCTCTGGCAAAATTTATAATTTCCACGAGGTGGTTTGACCCGGTTTAGGCAGGGTAGGGGTCCTCTTTTGAGACCGTAAAGGGTATTAAAATGAGCCCATTGGTGGCCTAAGTAGTGAGCTGTTACCATAGTGTTCAACTCAGCCCTTGCAACCTAACCTAACCTAACCATCATCTCTACTTCCTGTATCTTTCCTAAAAATTTCATGGCAATCTTTCTATCCGTTCTCGAATTATGGAGTGACAATCAAAATATACACTGCTTTTTATATTGTTACGAATATTAGCAAAACTAAGGGGTGCTGCTATCTCTAAGCCGATGCTAAGCAGTGACGTGAATTCACATCCATAGATCAATCATTATGTATCTACATAAACGAAATAATAATTGCGTCTACACATCTGTACCATGTACGTATACGAGCAGCGGAGAGTCAATGCACAAACACATGCATATATCTGAGATACTCCTATAAGTATGCAATGAGAAAAACTATAAAATTATGCAATTGTAGTTACAGCTGAGAAGTTTGAGAGCTGCTGGACTAGTCGATTCTGGAAGCGCCTAGAAGATGCGAAGGTTGAAATCAAAGAGTATAAAAGGCCGCAATTGTAGAGGCGCTGGAATTCAGTTTGATTTGAGATTTCGATAAAGACGCTATCTAGCGAGCAAGAGCAGTATTATTTTGAATAGTAGAGTTTCATTTGAGCTATCAATCAGTTTGGTTATTAAGCAAGCTATTCGTTGCACAGTTTGAGTGTTATTCTGAAGTACTTTAAAAAAGGCTATTTTGCATTATTACATATTGGAGTTATTTATTCAACAGTTTAGCGATTCGAACTTAGCAGAGGATTGCAAATAAGAGGATCTGCAGGAAATTCGTTACAATTAGTGTCAGAAGTGGGATTGTTGAATAAATTCCGGAGGACAACAAGGACATGGCAAAGTTCAGTGAATTGAAGATCCAGCAACTGAAGAAGGAGTTGGAGAGCCGTGATTTGAATACAAGCGGCTTTAAACTCGAACTTCAGGCATGGCTACGAGAGGCAATGGAAGCAGAAGGAATTGATGTGGACGAGTATGTCTTTTATCCCGATGGGGACGAGACAACAACAAAAATTGAAGAGAAAAACGAAACATCGCAGTTACGAGCACAGACTTGAACATGGTATTGGCTGCAATAGCTGCTCAAACATCGACAGTAACATAAATGTCGTCGCAAATATCATCCCAACAAGAATCACAGGAGGTACGCATTTCAGAAATGGCGTCGCAAGTAAGATCACAATTGGAATCCCAACAGACACGAATAACATCGAAGATTGAGGCACAAGAGACACGTATCTCTAGAGATGTCGTCAGAAATAACATCCAAGATGGAAACACAATTGGAAGAACAGAAAACACACATGGCGTCACAAATTGCAGAACAATTAAAACAACAAGAGGCACGCATAACATTACAGCTCGAAGCACAAGAAGAGCGTATCTCAACAAAGCTGGGGGCACAGGAAACGAAATTCTCATCGCAGCTGGAGGCTGTTAGTGAACGACAAGATAAAGTGGAGGCAGAGATGGATGCTTTGAAAGATCGGATTCAGGAGTTACAATTGAACCGTCTAAACACTTCAACGTCTACTCTGAAGGTAAAATCCCCAACGTTTGATGGTTCTGTTCCATTCCAGGTATTTAAGCTCCAATTTGAGAAAACGTCGGCAGCGAACAACTGGAATGCTGAAGATAAAGTTGCAGCTCTGTTCGTGGCATTGAAAGGGCCAGCAGCCGAAATCCTACAGACGATTCCCGAAGGAGAGCGGAACAACTATGAAGCATTGATGGCCGCTGTCGAGAGACGTTATGGAAGCGAGCATAGGAAACAGATATTCCAAATTCAGTTGCAAAACCGTCACCAAAGAGCTAATGAGACATTGCAGGAGTTTGCTTCAGATATTGAAAGATTGGCTCATCTTGCAAATGCGGACGCACCCGTGGAATACACTGAAAGGGTAAAAATCCAGAGCTTTATAAATGGCATACGAGATGTGGAAACGAAGCGGGCTACATATGCGAATCCAAAACTAACATTTGCTGAAACGGTATCGCATGCACTGACTCAGGAAACAGCCTCACTTTTATGTAAGCCAGTTTTCAAAGCACGCCGTGTGGAAGTAGAAAGGCCAGAGTGGGTAAAAAACAATTTTGGAAGCACTGAAGGGATCTCAACAGAAGAATGCCGGAGTTATTAAATATTTCAAGTGCGGCAACCCAGGTCACATTGCACGTCATTGCGATCTTGGTCCTAATAGTTCCAACAATATGGGTGGCCGTAAACGCAAAGCTGGAGGAGATGAGCAAGAGCGAGTAAGATTTAGAGATCGAGAGATAGATCCAGCTATTGATTGCCCTGTGATATCTGTGTTGCAAATTGGTAGAAAATCGAGCAGTCTTACCGTCAGAGGGAATGTGGATGGTAAAGTACGTGTACTGACTGTATATACGGGCGCATCTCATTCCTTGATCCGATCTGACTTGGTCAACAGGAGAATAAAGCCGTTACCTGGAGCAAGGTTGCGTACGGTCGATGGCGAGTATAACCAAGTTCAGGGAGAAGTGATATGTGAAGTCTTGATTGGAAAGGTCATGGTTCTACACAAATTCGTTGTGGCGAAGATCGTTGAAGAAGTCATATTGGGAGGGGACTTCTTGATTGACCATGACATCAAGATCGATATGCAGAGAAGAGTGATACATTATGAGAACCAGGATATACCACTTAACTTCAAGTTGGAGAAAGGGTTCAGTAGTAATCGAGTAATGGTGGAGAAGACTCGACAAATGCCACGAAAGTCAAAAGAAAAGGTTGATGGATCGAATGGGCCAAATAAAGCGAAATTAAAAGTACCTGCGAGAAAAAGACCGGCATTGACAAACCCTAATGGACGCACTAACACGAATGAAATAATTTTTCAGAAAGAATGCAAAGATGGTTTCAAGCCAGCGCACACTACTGTTTTGAAACGTCCAGACGATAATGATGATGCAAAGTCAATCCGTCAAGTGGAAGCTCTGCGAAGAAGTTCATTGGCCAAACAACAGAGTGCGAGGGAACGATCAAGTATAATGAGTAGTAAGATGAAAGGCAGGTACAATGAGAACAAAAATTCGGAAGGTTTCTTTGAGGGAGATTTGGTACTGTTATACAACCCTCACCGGCGAAAAGGTGTTCCATCCAAGATTCGGTGCAGTTGGGAAGGCCCGTACAATGTTGTGAAGAAGATCAGTGATACCATCTACCGCATACAATCCACTGGGAAACCACGGAGTAGAAGAGTGGTACATTTGGAGATGCTAGCGGCGTTTAGATCGAGAGGTTTGACTGATCGCGACGATCAGACTTAGGTGGTGGGCAGTGTTACGCATATTAGCAAAACTAAGGGGTGCTGCTATCTCTAAGCCGATGCTAAGCAGTGACGTGAATTCACATTCATAGATCAATCATTATGTATCTACATAAACGAAACAATAATTGCGTCTACACATATGTACCATGTACGTATACGAGCAGCGGAGAGTCAATGCACAAACAAATGCATATATCTGAGATACTCCTATAAGTATGCAATGAGAAGATGTATAAAATTGAGCAATTGTAGTTACAGCTGATAAGTTTGAGAGCTGCTGGACTAGTAGATTCTGGAAGCGCCTAGAAGATGCGAAGGTTGAAATCAAAGAGTATAAAAGGCGGCAAATGTAGAGGCGCTGGAATTCAGTTTGATTTGAGATTTCGATTAAGACGCTATCTAGCGAGCAAGAGCAGTATTATTTTGAATAGTAGAGTTTCATTTGAGCTATCAATCAGTTTGGTTATTAAGCAAGCTAGTGTTATTGTGAAGTACTTTAATAAAGACCATTTTGCATTATTACATGTTGGAGTTATTTATTCAACAGTTTAGTGATTCGAACTTAGCAAAAAGGGCAAATAAGAGAATTGCAAGTTAATTCGTTACAATATATTGTTATGAAAGTATACCACCCTACTACTATCCCTATTCAATTACACAATTCGCGACGACCCTGATTATGCATATAACAGTGACTTTGCACACGCAGTCAGAGAGAGGTTGAAAAACAATAGTGACGCAAGCAGAACAGCGGCAAAGCCAAGCAGAAAAATTACCTATAGCACAACAGCAATAATGCAAAACACCGATTGGAATGCGAGGATAACGGAATACTTTTTATTTTGATTTGTCTATAAAAGACCACTTTTGTCATATACTGAGTTAGTTGTTAAACGACATCCCAATTTGTAATTAATAAAAACCCTCTCGGGAACCGCATACACCAAGTGTTGATTCTTATTACAACACTGGTGTCAGGTGTAGGGTGCATATTAGTGCACCAAATCGAACAGGCTAGCGTTCTAGTCTATAAGCGTACCATGCCGTATAAATCTAAGGAGCTGACCCA
This sequence comes from Eurosta solidaginis, assembly GCF_040869045.1. Classification (NCBI taxonomy): domain Eukaryota; kingdom Metazoa; phylum Arthropoda; class Insecta; order Diptera; family Tephritidae; genus Eurosta; species Eurosta solidaginis. The sequence continues at coordinate 160,170,135 of NC_090320.1, read as the reverse complement.
GCTCCAACGTCAAATCCAGAAGGACATCCAAGAGCAGTTTGCTGCTTTCTCCGAAGCGATGGATGACCATCTTACCTCATTCTTGCAGGCACAGCCTGCTGGTCAGCAACGTGATATTCAGCAGTTAAGATCGGAGGTAAAATCGCTGTTTCGAAGAACGGTTGGCATCATTACAATTCTCCATTGACCGCCTGGCTGCTAAATTTGAACAACAGATTTATCCACAAGCATCGATGGCGAATTTTGGTACGTCGACAACAATGGCCTGCCATTTACCAAGCGTCAGTTATCCTGGGCAATCGCAGCCTATATAGGTAGTTACCGCAAGCGGAGCGTATCCGAGGGGTCCTAAGGCGGCAGCGTCAACACCACCAATTACTACGTCTAGTGTTCTAGATTCCAGGATGATTTCCGCACCAGTCGCTCATGGTTCCGGCATAGTTAACGAAGAAACACAGCAACAACATCTATTAAGGCAGTCAAACACCACCACTAATGGTGTTCTTCAAAGCGACGCACACATTTCACGCCGCTCGTTTTGTCAATACGACGTATCACCTTATGACGGCACAACATCTTGGTATGACTATAAGTGTTTAGTGGAGCATACCGCCAACTTCTACGGGTGGACCACTGCCGAGAAAGTGATGGCGGTGATCGCAAATCTGCGCGGCGAAGCATTACGCCTCATAAGGGCACTGCCTTTAAACCCACCGCCCTCATGGGAGCAACTGAGTCAGCTTTTCACCGAGAAATTTACGGTGCCAGCACAGGTTAGTTATCAAGAATTCAAGCGACGCGTCCAGGGCCCAAGGGAAGGTCTGACCGAATTTGCCACCGCTTTAGAACTTTTGGCCACCGCCGCTTTTCCAAACTCACCTACATCTTTCGTTACTGAAGCACTTAAAATTCAATTTATCGATGGTCTACGCGATCTAGATTTAATGCGTTTAGTCGTTGCAGGACAGCCTTCAACAATTAAAGCAGCGTTGATTGCAGCTCAAGAAATATCATCGCGCACTGATCGAAACCGATCACGAAACGTTTTCAGTGTCAACCAGCGTCATGGTGAGCAGCAGGAAAACCAGAACTCGTCGACTATGTGGAGCGAAAGTCGACGAAATTAAATGCAATCGCTCCAAATGAGGTAATTAATGAAAATCAACAACCATTACAGGAACACAACCGAGAAACATCAGGAGATGGAGCGCTCACCTCAGATTTAAAATCAGGGTAGTCAACAGTGATGGCCTGCTCATACATGCTGTGGTGAATGGCGTAAGTACACCTTTTATCGTAGACACCGGCGCAGCCGTGTCCCTTATTCCGTATAACAGTGTGCCGGCAGGAGCTACGATACAACCTGCCCACTGCAAACTCCTCGCTGCAGGAAATGGTGAATTCTTTTCAAAAGGAAAGGTCCAACTGGAGTTTAAGTTGGGTGAGTTAAAGTTTCAGCATTTGTTTTTGGTTATCGGTGCACATACCCCTGCTATATTAGGATTGGACTTTCTGTACCAACAACGTGCGACAATCAACCTTAGAGATTTTCAACTTGAGCTGGAGAATGGATCAGTTCCCCTGGCGGGACCATAATTCCTTCAGGAGGAAAAAGTAATCTTGAAGTCCGCCGTTTGCCTGCCAGCACGATCTGACACATTTCTTATGGTACCAGCTAATAGAAATGACGTAATGCAATCTGTTCTAATTTCAGCTGCAGTCGAAATTAAACTTCCTGAAGGTGTTTTCATGGGGCGCACGTTAGTACATTCAGAGCAGATAGCCCGGCCAATACGGCTGATCAACACGAACTCATCTTTGGTAAAGCTACCTGCAGACACCGTAATAGGAAACGCAACCGAAGTTGAAGTGATGGCCGCAAACGACGGTGGTACCCAATACACTTCCATGTGCTCTGAAACCCGTTTCCCCTTTGATGAGGATGTGCCAGCCGCCATTCGTGAAGAGTTTCAAAGGTTAGTTTCTGACTTTAGCGATATTCTAGTGACTTTGGACGCACTCACTTGGTGAAACATGAAATACATACCGGAGACGCCACACCAATACGGCAAGCACCCCGACGAGAGCCCCTCTCAAGGCGAAGAATTGTAGCGGAAGTAGTAGGTGACATGCAAGCGAGAGGCATTATCGAAAAATCGTCCAGCCCATGGTCATCTCCAGTTGTCCTTGTGAGGAAAAAGGATGGCTCATTCAGGTTTTATGTCGACTATAGACAACTTAATGATGTCACTCAGAAAGATTCCTACCCATTGCCCCGCATGGATGATATACTGGCGACTTTTAGCGGCTCTCAGTGGTTCTCCACCATGGATCTACAAAGCGGGTACTGGCAGGTGGAAATGCACCCAGATTCTAAATCCAAGACAGCTTTTTCTTGTGGAGCAGGGCTCTGGCAGTTCAACGTCATGCCTTTCGGGCTCTGCAATGCCCCCGCCACTTTCGAGAGATTAATGGATAATGTATTAGCTGGCCTTCCTTGGACAACAACACTGGTATATTTAGATGACATTATAGTCCACTCGCGTTCCTCGGAAGGTCATATTGCCGCTCTTAGGGAAGTGTTTCTCCGCATACGGAAAGCTGGGCTGAAACTTAGTCCAACAAAATGTAATTTCTTTAAAGAACGTGTACACTATTTAGGTCATATAGTTAGCAGAAAGGGGCTGGAAGCAGATCCGGGTAAGACAAACAAGGTGGTGAATTGGCCTGTCCCAGCATCCAAAACGGACGTTAAATCGTTCCTGGGCTTATGTTCCTACTACCGGAAGTTCGTGAAGGGATTCTCCACTATTAGCCGCCCATTGGCTGAACTCACAGAATTAAGACGACCATTCGCATGGTCTGAAGATGCACAACATGCCTTCAACGCCTTGAAGCAACACCTCACCTCTGCCCCAATATTAGCGTTTCCTGATGAGAATTCTCAGTTTATTTTAGATACTGACGCTTCAAACTGTGGTATAGGAGCTGTCCTTAGTCAGGTACAAAATGGAGAGGAAAAGGTAATTGAATACTACAGTCGCAGCTTAGATAAGGCAGAACGTAATTACTGCGTTACGCGAAAAGAACTTTTAGCTGTTGTTGTTGCTACCTCTCATTTCAGACACTATTTACTTGGAACAGAATTCATACTCCGAACCGATCACGCTTCCTTACGCTGGTTGTATAACTTTCGGACACCAGAGGGACAAATAGCTCGCTGGCTCGAGCGTTTGCAGGAATACGGTTTCTCTATTCATCACCGATCTGGTAGCAAACACAATAATGCTGACGCTTTGTCGCGCAGGCCCTGCGGCGATTGTCGAAACTGTTCTCGACTTGAACAACGAGATGGTCTTCAGGTTTTGGCTGTAAGTTTAGTGTACGAAAACTTATCTGCCGCCCAAAAGGAGGATAGATGTTTGCAGAAAGTACTTCAGTGGATGCAACAACGATTGCGACCTACTAGAGACGAAATCATCTCTGAAGAACCGGAAGTCAAATCTTATTGGGCTATCTACGATCAACTCAAACTGACTAATAACACTCTTGTTCGAATATGGTTAGAAGGCGAAGAAGAACGTTCTTTGCCCATACTTCCTAAAGACAGCAGAGTTAAGGTATTCGAACAACTACACAACAGTACTACCGGTGGACATTTGGGCATACGGAAGACACTAGGTAAATTAAAACAGCGTTATTATTGGGTAGGCATGTCAACCGACGTACAGCGATGGTGTGCTGAATGCCATACTTGTTGCGCTCGGAAGGGCCCCGGCCGTACGACCGTAGGGAAGCTACAACCTTCCTTAGTTGGAGCTCCATTCGAACGGATCGCCATCGATATCCTTGGGCCGCTGCCCAGGACTGACCGCGGAAATCGTTACATAGCCGTCGTTATGGATTATTTCACCAAATGGCCCGAATGCCTTGCTCTTCCCGACCAAACTGCGGAAGTCGTTGCACACGCACTAGCTAGCGAAGTTTTCGCGCGATATGGGGTCCCACATATCATCCACTCTGACCAAGGTCGCAACTTCGAATCGGAGGTATTCCAGAGCGCCATGGAGTTGCTCGGAGCGGACAAAACTCGCACAACACCATTAAGACCGCAATCCGATGGAATGGTTGAGCGCTTTAACCGAACACTACTAGAATATTTGGCCAAGTTTATAGACAAGAATCAGCGTAATTGGGATAAGCTCCTACCATTCGCTTTAATGGCTTATCGCTCATCAGAGCATGCCTCCACCAAATCTTCGCCAGCACAGTTACTCTTTGGTAAAGAGCTGCGTTTACCGGTGGATCTTATTTACGGAGCCCCTTTGTTTGAACGGCAGGAGCTTCCTGGGTATGTAGAAAACTTAAAACTTTCTTTGCAGGCGACTCACAGGTTGGCACGAAATCACCTTAAGCTGGCAGCTGAAGCAATGAAGCAACGCTATGATCTTCGTTCAAAGATACGAGAGTTTGAGCCCGGACAACCAGTATGGGTATATGCGCCAACTAGGGTTAAAGGGCGCTGCCCAAAACTACAAAGCGATTGGGTCGGTCCCGCTCTTACTATCAAAAGGGTATCTGACTTAGTGTATCAGGTATGCTTACCTGGACGGAAAACACCTCGAACTCTTCACGTGAATCGTTTGGCTCCCTACACTTGTTCTGAAAATTTCAGCCAGGAGGCGTGAAACTAAAACGAGGGGGCAGTGTTATGAAAGTATACCACCCTACTACTATCCCCATTCAATTACACAATTCGCGACGACCCTGATTATGCATATAACAGTGACTTTGCACACGCAGTCAGAGAGAGGTTGAAAAACAATAGTGACGCAAGCAGAACAGCGGCAAAGCCAAGCAGAAAAATTACCTATAGCACAACAGCAATAATGCAAAACACCGATTGGAATGCGAGGATAACGGAATACTTTTTATTTTGATTTGTCTATAAAATACCACTTTTGTCATATACTGAGTTAGTTGTTAAACGACATCCCAATTTGTAATTAATAAAAACCCTCTCGGGAACCGCATACACCAAGTGTTGATTCTTATTACAACAATATATAGAAGAAGAAGATTAGCGGTACCCGACAGATGATGTTCTGGGTCACCCTGGTCAACATTTTGGTCGATATCTCGAAAACGCCTTCACATATACAACTAAGGGTCACTTCCTTTTACTATACTCATTAACACCTTACATTTGATGCGCATATCGTACAAACACATTCTGGAGTCACCTCTGGTCCACCTTTATGGCGATGTCTCGAAAGGTGGTAATGAGTACTTTAAAAGTACTTAAAAGCAACATCCTATAAAATAAAATAAATATAAGGCGCGATAACCTCCGAAGGTCTAAGGCCGAGCTTCTATTCCAATTTGCGTCGTGGTCCTCTTGATTTTCCATACACATTGGCCGGACAGGACCTAGAAGTTTTATGCCGACTCCGAACGGCATCTGCAAGGCAGACGAGTTTTCACTGAGAGCTTTTCATGGCAGAAATACACTCGGAGGGCTTGCCAAACACTGCCGAGTGGCGACCCCGCTTAGAAAAAATGTTTTCTAATTGAAAAACCTTATTTCTAAAATTTTGATGTTGCTTTTCACGAGGCGCGAACCCAGAGCATACGGTGAGGCAGGCGGAGAACGCCACCATCCCACCACGGTAGCCGCCACATCCTAGAAAAAATACAAAATAAGGTTCTGTAATTTTAGTCAGAGACAAATGTTACGTGTTGAACACTTTTATTCTTTTTTGGCAGTCAACAGGGTGACTGCGTCGGCCAAAAATAGGTGTAGTAAGTAAGGAAGGATAAGTTCGGGTGTAGCCGGACATTACATACTCAGCTGAGAGCTATGGAGATAAAATAAAGGAAAATCACCATGTAGGAAAATGAACCTAGGGTAACCCTGGAATGTGGTTGTATGACATGTGTATCAAATGGAAGGTATTAAAGAGTATTTTAAGAGAGAGTAGGCCATAGTTGTATGGATGGACGCCATTTAGGGATATCGCCATAAAGGTGGATCAGGGCTGACTCTGGAATTTGTTTGTACCATATAGCTATCAAATGAAAGGTGTTAATGAGTATTTTAAAAATTAATGTGCCTTAGTTGTATATGTGAAGGCGTTTTCGAGATATCGCCATAAAGGTGGACCAGGGGTGACTCTAGAATGTGTTTGTACGATATGGGTATCAAATGAAAGGTGTTACTGAGCATTTTAAGAGGGAGTGGGCCTTAGGTCTATAAGTGGACGCCTTTTCGAGATATCGCCATTAAGGTGGGCCAGGGGTGACTCTAGAATGTGTTTGCACGATATGGGTATCAAATGAAAGGTGGTAATGAGTATTTTAAAAGGGAGTGATCCTTAGTTCTATCGAGATATCGCCATAAAGGTGCGCCAGGGGTGACTCTAGAATGTGCTTGTACGATATCGGTATCAAATGAAAGGTGTTAATGAGTATTTTAAAAGGGAATGGGACTTAGTTCTATAGGTGCACAACGCCTTTTCGAGATATCGCCATAAAGGTGGAACAGGGGTGACTCTAAGAATGTGTTTGTACGATATGGGAATCAAATGAAAGGTGTTAATGAAAATTTTAAAAGCAGTGGGTCTTCGGTGTATAGGTGGAAGCCTTTTCGAGATATCGCCATAAAGGTGGACCAGGGGTGACTCTAGAATGTTTGTACGATATGGGTATCAAACGAAAGGTGTTACTGAGCATTTTAAAAGGGAGTGGGCCTTAGGTCTATAGGTGGACGCTTTTTCGAGATATCGCCATTAAGGTGGGACAGGGTGACTCTAGAATGTGTTTGTACGATATGGGTATCAAATGAAAGGTGGTAATGAGTATTTTAAAAGGGAGTGATCCTTAGTTCTATAGGTGGACGCCGTTTCCAGATATCGCCATAAAGGTGGACCAGGGGTGCCTCTAGAATGCGTTTGTACGATGTGGGAATCAAGTGAAAGGTGTTAATGAAAATTTTAAAAGCAGTGGGTCTTCGGTGTATAGGTGGACGCCTTTTCGAGATATCGCCATAAAGGTGGACCAGGGGTGACTCTAGAATGTTTGTACGATATGGGTATCAAACGAAAGGTGTTACTGAGCATTTTAAAAGGGAGTGGGCCTTGGGTCTATAGGTGGACGCTTTTTCGAGATATCGCCATTAAGGTGGGCCAGGGTGACTCTAGAATGTGTTTGTACGATATGGGTATCAAATGAAAGGTGGTAATGAGTATTTTAAAAGGGAGTGATCCTTAGTTCTATAGGTGGACGCCTTTTCGAGATATCGCCATAAAGGTGGAACAGGGGTGACTCTAGAATGTGTTTGTACGACATGGGCATCAAATGAAAGGTGTTAATGAGTATTTTAAAATGGAATGGACCTTAGTTCTATAGGTGAAGGCCTTTTCGAGATATCGCCATAAAGGTGGAACAGGGGTGACTCTAGAATGTGTTTGTATGATACGGGTATCAAATGAAAGGTGTTAATGAGTATTTTAAAAGGGAATGGGCTTTAGTTCTATAGGAGAACGCCTTTTCGAGATATCGCCATAGAGGTGGACCAGGCGTGACTCTAGAATGCGTTTGTACGATATGGGAATCAAATGAAAGGTGTTAATGAAAATTTTAAAAGCGAGTGGGCCTTCGGTGTATGGGTGTCCTTTTCTAGATATCGTCATAAATGTGGACCAAGGGTGACTTTGGAATGTTTGTACGATATGGGTATCAAACGTAAGGTATTACTGAGAATTTTAAGAGGGAGTGGGCCTTAGGATTATAGGTGAATGCCTTTTCGAGATATCGCCATTAAGGTGGGCCAGGGTGACTCTAGAATGTGTTTGTACGATATGGGTATCAAATGAAAGGTGGTAATGAGTATTTTAAAAGGGAGTGATCCTTAGTTCTATAGGTGGACGCCTTTTCGAGATATCGCCATAAAGGTGGGCCAGGGGTGACTCTGGAATGTGCTTGTACGATATCGGTATCAAATGAAAGGTGTTAATGAGTATTTTAAAAGGGAATGGGCCTTAGTTCTATAGGTGAACGCATTTTCGAGATATCGCCATAAAGGTGGAACAGGGGTGACTCTAGAATGTGTTTGTACGACATGGGCATCAAATGAAAGGTGTTAATGAGTATTTTAAAATGGAATGGACCTTAGTTCTATAGGTGAAGGCCTTTTCGAGATATCGCTATAAAGGTGGAACAGGGGTGACTCTAGAATGTGTTTGTATGATACGGGCATCAAATGAAAGGTGTTAATGAGTATTTTAAAAGGGAATGGGCTTTAGTTCTATAGGAGAACGCCTTTTCGAGATATCGCCATAGAGGTGGACCAGGGGTGACTCTAGAATGTGTTTGCATGATATGGGTATCAAATGAAAGGTGGTAATGAGTATTTTAAAAGGGAGTGATCCTTAGTTCTATAGGTGGACACCTTTTCGAGATATCGCCATTAAGGTGGGCCAGGGGTGACTCTAGAATGTGTTTGTACGAGATGGGTATCAAATGAAAGGTGGTAATGAGTATTTTAAAGGGAGTGATGCTTAGTTCTATAGGTGGACGCCTTTCGAGATATCGCCATAAAGCTGGGCCAGGGGTGACTCTAGAATGTGTTTGTACGATATGGGTATGAAATGAATGGTGTTAATGAGTATTTTAAAAGGGAGTAGGCCTTAGTTCTATATGTGGACGCCTTTTCCATATTCGCCATAAAGGTAGACTCGTTAATGTATTTGTGCGATATGGTTATCAAACTAAAGGTATTAATGAGGGTTTTAAAAGCGAGTGGCCCTTAGATGTATATGTGAAGGCGTTTTCGCGATATCGACCAAAATGTGGACCATGGTGATCCAGAAAATCATTTGTTGGGTACTGCTAATTTATTTATATATGCAATACCTCTAACAGTATTCCTGCCAAGATTCCAAGCGCTGTTGATTTCGCCCTGCAGAACTTTTTCATTTTCTTCTACTTAATATGGTAGGTGTCACACCCAATTTAGAAAGTTTTATCTAAAGTTATATTTCGCGTCAATAAACCAATCAAATTACCATGTTTCATCCTTTTTTTCGTATTTGGTATAGAATTATGGTATTTTTTTCATTTTTCGTAATTTTCGATATCGAAAAACTGGGCGTGGTTATATTCGGAGTTCGGTCATTTTTTATGCCAAGATAAAGTGAGTTCAGATAAGTATGTGAACTAAGTTTAGTAAAGATATATCGGTTTTTGCTCAAGTTATCGTGTTAACGGCCGAGCGGAAGGACAGACGGTGGACTGTGTTTAAAAACTGGGCGTGGCTTGAACCGATTTCGCCCATTTTCACAGAAAACTGTAACCGTCATAAAGTCTATGCCCCTACCAAATTTCAGAAGGATTGGTAAATTTTTGTTCGACTTATGGCATTAAAAGTATTCTAGACAAACTAAATGAAAATAGACGGAGCAACTCCCATTTTAAAATTTTCTTTTATTTTTGTATTTTATTTCACCACATCATTACTGGAGTTGAATGTTGACATAATTTACTTATATACAGTAAAGATATTAAATTTTTTGTTAAAATTTGACTTTAAAAAAAATTTTTGTTCAAAAAGTGGACGTGTTCCTCATCAGATTTTGCTCATTTTTATTTAGCACATATATAGTAATAGCAGTAACGTTCCTGCCAAATTGCATCATGATATCTTCAACGACTGCCAAATTACATTTTGCAAAACTTTTAAATTACCTTCTTTTAAAAGTGGGCGGTGCCACGCCCATTGTCCAAAAGCTTACTACTTTTCTATTCTGCGTCATAAGGTCAACCCGCCTACCAAGTTCCATCGTTTTATCCGTCTTTGACAATGAATTATCGCAATTTTTCGGTTTTTCGAAATTTTCGATATCGAAAAAGTGGGCGTGGTTATTGCGATAGAGTGCCCAGGAACCTACATACCAAATTTATTCAAGAGACCTCAAAATTTACTTAAGTTATCGTGTTAACGGACAGACGGACGGACATGACTCAATCAAATTTTTTTCGATACTGATGATTTTGATATATGGAAGTCTATATCTATCTCGATTCCTTTATACCTGTACAACCAACCGTTATCCAATCAAAGTTAATATACTCTGTGAGCTCTGCTCAACTGAGTATAAATAAATAATAGTTTAAAAAAACTAAAAAAAAACACGCTTTTATAGCAAAACGAACTAAAAAATAGAAAATAATTTTCAATTAAAAGGGGTTTATATAACAGTAGTAGAAGGTCAAACAATCGTTTATAGTTATTCACCTCAAAATAAAATTATTATAAAATTTAAGTTATTAACAGAATAATTTAATTCAGATTAAAAAGCGTGGTGTGCATTTGACTACATTTCATATCTTTCCTCTCAGATAGTTGCCAATAGAATGATTGTAACATTCAATATCAAGCACCCCACGCTTTTTACTATGAATTAAATTATTCTGTTAATAACTTAAATTTTATTATAATTTTATTTTGAGGTGATTAACTATAAATGATTGTTTGACCTTCTACTACTGTTATATAAACCCTTTTTAATTGAAAATTATTTTCTATTTTTTAGTTCGGTTTGCTATAAAAGCGTGTTTTTTTTAGTTTTTTTAAACTATTATTTATTTTTAATTTTTTAGTTCAAGTACTTTTAAAAGTTTTAGTCGAGAGTGATGAAACCTCGAAACGCGAGCGGTCCATGGATGAATCCAAACCCACGGCACCGAAAAGGGGCAAGACGCACGGAGGCTGGACGCGGTTTTTCACCGAAATTGCCAAGGGTCGGCAAATCATTGGCATTATAGACGAGAGCAGCGAAGATTGCAGGATCCCGCAACAACAGTGTAAGTGGATCGAAACCGCGCTCTATACAGTGGCCGTTAAGGTTAAAAAGACAACCCTGGTCCACCGCCATCTTACACCGATGCAGGGTGGTTCCAGGGCAATATCAAGTTAATTGCCTCTGACGACACCAGGTCGGTCAACCTCTATAGGGCCGCCGTCACGCTGATAGGGGAGATATATCCGGGCGCGCGCCTCAAGGTAGTGGAGGCGCGTGATATCCCTTCACGACCAAGGGCTAGAGCCTGGGTTCCAGTGACGCCAACGGACCCAGCTGACATCCTGGAGCTGCTCCAGGAGTACAACCCGCCACAGGTTTGAAGTCAACCCGGATAAAACCGAGCTTCTTCTCTTCACGAGGAGGTACAAAGTACCAAATCTTACACCGCCAAGAAGTGGGGGTACGTTCTTAGCGTTTAGCGATCCAGTCAAGTATTGGGGAGTCATTCTGGATAGGAAGCTATTATGGAGTGACCATATAGTGGAGCGATCCAAGAAGGCAGCAGCAGAGCTGTTCACCTGCAAGAGGGCAATTGGCACCTCCTGGGGATTCTCCCCTAAGATGACCTACTGTATTTACACAGCCATTGTGCGCCCGATTCTTCTTTATGTTGCCTTGGTCTGGTGGCCTGCACTAGCTAAAAGTACCTATTTTAAAATGCTTCAAAACGTGCAACGGAGTTCGGCGCTCTGCATTACCGGCGCTCTCGGCTCCACTCCAGATTCCGTTACATACATACATAGATACATAGATAGATACAGGCCAAGCTAATAAAAGCGTATTAAAAAGACCGTGCGTGTGTATTTGTGGTGTTGTTTTGTAAATTCGGTAAAACTTTAATGTATGCAACAATTAAAAATTAGAAAGTTGTAAAAAGCTATCAAAATGAATTCTTTTAAAATTATTCACTCAACAAAAAAGTATTATTTTTTCCAACCTAATTTGTAAAAACTAACAATTTTAAAAATGTGTACGTAGTTTTTTTTATCAAACTCAACGATTTTCAAGCGAAATAAACACGTATGTACCCATATATAAAAAAAAAAATTCTTTTATTCTCTGGTATATCAACAGGATCTGTAAGTATTTTCTGTTTTATATTTTGAATGTGTATGTATATCCATATATGTATGTAAGTTACGGCTTATAACTTTTAACCGATTGAAGCAATATTTACTGATTTTATTGCATGCTTTAGCGGTAAGCTTAGACAAAAGAACTGAAAATAAGATATGGTAATAGAAATGTGGGGGAAGAGTGAAGAAAATACCGAAAAGAGGTTGAGCGCGAGATAAGAAGAATGGGATCGCCAGAAAAAGGCACAGAGTAAAGTAAGTGGGATGGACCAAGCAATAAAAGGGGAGGAGGGATAATGTGGGAAAATAAATATTGTTTTATATAAACGGAGCCTGCACATGGTTTCGTGATATAGGTTAGCAGAAATGTTTTAAAATTTGTTCAGTTTAAGACCCAAGATATCGATATTGAAAAACAAATAAGGAAGGTTAAGTTCGGGTGTAACCGAACATTACATACTCAGTTGAGAGCTGTGGAGACAAAGTACCATGACCATGTACTAAAACCATGTTGTAAAAAGGACCTAGGGTAACCCTGGAATGTGTTTGTATGACATGTGTATCAAATGGAAGGTATTAAAGAGTATTTTTAGAGGAAGTGGGCCATAGTTCTATAGATGGACGCCATTTAGGGATATCGCCATAAAGGTGAACCAGGGGTGACTCTAGAATTTATTTTGTACGATATGGGTATGAAATGAAAGGTGTTAATGAGTATTTTAAAAGGGTGTGGGCCTAAGTTCTATAGGTGGACGCTTTTTCAAGATATCACCATAAAGGTGGACCAGGGGTGACTCTAGAATTTGTTTGTACGATATGGGTATCAAATGAAAGGTGTTAAAGAGTATTTTAAAAGGGCGTGGGCCTAAGTTCTATAGGTGGACGCCTTTTCAAGATATCGCCATAAAGGTGGACCAGGGGTGACTCTAGAATTTGTTTGTACGATATGGGTATCAAATGAAAGGTGTTAATGAGTATTTTAAAAGGGAGTGGACCAGGGGTGACTCTAGAATTTATTTTGTACGATATGTGTATCAAATGAAAGGCGTTAATGAGTGTTTTAAGTGGGCGTGGGCCTTAGTTCTGTAGGTGGACGCCTTTTCGAGATATCGGAATAAAGGTGGACCAGGGGTGACTCTAGAATTTGTTTGAACTATATGGGTATCAAATGAAATGTGTTAATGATAATTTTAAAAGGGGGTGGGCCTAAGTTCTATAGGTGGACGCCTTTTCGATATATCGCCATAAAGGTGGACCAGGGGTGACTCTAGAATTTATTTTGTACGATATGGGTATCAAATGAAAGGTGTTAGAGAGTATTTTAAGAGGGCGTGGGCCTTAGTTCTGTATGTTGACGCCTTTTCGATATATCTCCATAAAGGTGGACCAGGGGTGACTCTAAAATTTGTTTGTACGATATGGGTATCAAATGAAATGTGTTAAAGATAATTTTAAAAGGGAGTGGGCCTAAGTTCTATAGGTGGACGCCTTTTCGAGATATCGCCATAAAGGTGGACCAGGGGTGACTCTAGAATTTATTTTGTACGATATGTGTATCAAATGAAAGGTGTTAATGAGTATTTAAAAAGGGAGAGGGCCTAAGTTCTATAGGTGGACGCCTTTTCGAGATATCGCCATAAAGGTGGACCAGGGGTGACTCTAGAATTTATTTTGTACGATATGTGTATCAAATGAAAGGTGTTAATGAGTATTTAAAAAGGGAGAGGGCCTAAGTTCTATAGGTGGACGCCTTTTCGAGATAGCGCCATAAAGGTGGACCAGGGGTCACTCTAGAATTTATTTTATACGATATTGGTATCAAATGAAAGGTGTTAAAGTATTTTAAGAGGGCGTGGGCCTTAGTTCTATATGTGGACGCCTTTTCGAGATATCGCCATAAAGGTGGACCAGGGGTGACTCTAGAATTTGTTTGTACTATATGGGTATCAAATGAAAGGTGTTAAAGAGAATTTTAAAAGGGAGTGGGCCTTAGTTCTATATGTGGCCGCCTTTTCGAGATATCGCCATAAAGGTGGACCAGGGGTGACTCTAGAATTTGTTTGTACTATATGGGTATCAAATGAAAGGTGTTAATGAGAATTTTAAAAGGGAGTGGGCCTTAGTTCTATAGGTAGACGCCTTTTCGGAATATCGTTATAAAAGTGGACCAGGGTTGACTCTAGAATGCGTTTGTACAATACTGGTATCAAATGAAAGGTGTTAATGGGTATTTTAAAAGGGCGTGGGCCTTAGTTCTATAGGTGGACGCCTATTGATATATCGCCATAAAGGTGGACCAGGGGTGACTCTAGAATTTGTTTGTACGATATGGGTGTCAAAGGAAAGGTGTTAATGAGGGGTTTAAAAGGGAGTAGCCCTTAGTTGTATATGTGAAGGTATTTTCGAGATATCGACCAAAATGTGGACCAGGGTGATCCAGAACATCATCTGTAGGGTACCGCTAATTTATTTATATATGTAATACCACGAACAGTATTCCTTCCAAGATTCCAAGGGCTTTTGATTTCGCCCTGCAAAACTTTTTCATTTTCTTCTACTTAATATGGTAGGTGTCACACCCATTTTACCAAGTTTTTTCTAAAGTTATATTTTGCGTCAATAGACCAATACAACAACAACAACATCCCTTTTTTCGTATTTGGTATATAATTATGGCATTTTTTTCATTTTTCGTAATTTTCGATATCGAAAAAGTGGGCGTGGTCATAGTCGGATTTCGGCCATTTTTTACACCAATACAAAGTGAGTTCATATAAGTACGTGAACTGAGTTTAGTAAAGATATATCGAATTTTGCTCAAGTTATCGTGTTAACGGTCGAGCGGAAAGACAGACGGTCGACTGTGTATAAAAACTGGGCGTGGCTTCAACCGATTTCGCCCTTTTTCACAGAAAACCATTATCGTCCTAGAAGGATTCAAGGGGTTGTGTAGCGCAATATATAGCTTCTCCAACCCAATTTTCAACCTCACCTTCGAGCGGCGAATCCCGTTTCACTAACAGACGAGGCTCTGGCGACCCCAAGCTCCTCATGGAACTTGGGGGTGGGGAGGGAGGGATGGCCTGATGGTTTAATGTGGCCATATAAATCGTTCCTGAGATGGTCGGGCCAGCACCTTAATGGTACTGTGTTACCGGAGCGTATCGGATCTGTATCCGACAAAGGACCATCACATCGATAACACTCCCCAAAGCCTTCGGGGAGTAACTAATCGCTACAACAACAACAACAACAACATCGTCCTAGAATCTAAGCATCTACCAAATTTCACAAGGATTGGTAAATTTTTGTTCGACTTATGGCATTAAAAGTATCCTAGACAAATTAAATGAAAAAGGGCGGAGCCACGCCCATTTTGAAATTTTCATTTATTTTTGTATTTTGTTGCAACATATCATTACTGCTGTTGAATGTTGACATAATTTACTTATATACTGTAAAGATATTAACTTTTCTTTTAAAATTTTAATTTATCCGATTTTGCTAATTTTTATTAAGCAGACATATAATAATAAGAGTAACGTTCCTGCCAAAATTCATCATGATATCTTTAACGACTGCCAAATTATAGCTTGCAAAACTTCTAAATTACCTTCTTTTAAAAGTGGGCGGTGTCACGCCAATTGTCCAAAATTTTACTAATTTTCTATTCTGCGTCATAAGTTCAACTCACCTACCAAGTTTCATCGCTCAATCCTTATTTGGTAATGAATTATCGCACTTTTTCGATTTTTCGAAAATTTTCGATATCGAAAAAGTGGGCGTCGTTATTGTCCGATATCATTCATTTTAAATAGCGATCTGAGATGAGTGCCCAGGAACCTACATACCAAATTTCATCAAGATACCTCAAAACTTACTCAAGTTATCGTGTTAAGGGACAGACGGATGGACGGACGGACGGACACGGCTCAATCGATTTTTTTTCGATACTGGTGATTTTGATATATGGAAGTCTATATCTATCTCGATTCCTTTATACCTGTACAACCAACCGTTATCCAATCAAAGTTAATATACTCTGTGAGCTCTGCTCAACTGAGTTTAAAAAAATAAGGGCCACTTTAATATAAATACGCATCCCGAACAACGTCGGGTACCCTGCTAGTTTGTAATATGTGCTGATAAAAGGCCCGCAACAGAACATCCAAGAAGGTACAATCCTCCTACTACAACTGGAGTTGCAGTTGTTTTAGTTGACCAAGAGTGTGAAAGGCGCGATTTGTTTTGCGCACTCATGACTATCGTCTTCATCGTATATACGAGACACATCGATCATACGATGAGCTTCAATACCCATTAATTTTTTGTCACGGGGAAGATGGATATAACTTTGAATTACATCAAATTAACGCTACTACTAGATTGACAAACCCACATAAAAAGTTGTCGTCACAACAATTTTATGCATACATGCTACAGATAAGAGCAAACAGTTTTGTATACTTGCAAAGATTTCGTGGACTATTTAATCATTTTATCGTCGATATGTATGCTAAAATTGAAACCGAGCGTTTGGTTTACATACGGACTAATCAAAGACGGTTGCGTGCTGAGGAGTATGTGCACTTACGTGATGCTATGCAACAAGATGGAGGTACAGAAAATTTGGGCACATTAGTAATACTTCCGTCCAGTTTTACGGGAGGTCCACGATACATGCACGAACGTACACAGGATGCTTTTTGCTACGTTAGAAAATATGGAAAGCCTGATCTCTTTATAACGATGACAACATTAATTTGTTAACTCTCCACACATACACATACATTCACACTGAAGAGCTTGTAATAATTTTGTTTTATGTGTGCTAAGTATGTAAGCATTCACTTTTATAACAATCATAATGCTATATATGTCTATGTATGAGCATAAGTTATTCTATAACAGTTATATATAATTCGCCTTAATGTATGCAACAATTAAAAATTAGAAAGTCGTAAAAAGCTATCAAAATGAATTCTTTTAAAATTATTCGCTCAACAAAAAGGCATTATTTTTTCCAACCTAATTTGTAAAAACTTACAATTTTAAAAATGTGTACGTAGTTTTTTTTTTATCAAACTCAACGATTTTCAAGCGAAATAAACACGTATGTACCCATATATAAAAAAAACTTTCTTTTAGTCTCTGGTATATCAACAGGATCTGTAAGTATTTTCTGTTTTATATTTTGAATGTGTATGTATATCCATATATGTATGTAAGTTACGGCTTATAACTTTTAACCGATTGAAGCAATATTTACTGATTTTATTGCATGCTTTAGCGGTAAGCTTAGACAAAAGAACTAAAAATAAGATATGGTAATAGAAATGTGGGGGAAGAGTGAAGAAAATACCGAAAAGAGGTTGAGCACGAGATAAGAAGAATGGGATCGCCAGAAAAAGGCACAGAGTAAAGTAAGTGGGATGGACCAAGCAATAAAAGGGGAGGAGGGATAATGTGGGAAAATAAATATTGTTTTATATAAACGGAGCCTGCACATGGTTTCGTGATTTAGGTTAGCAGAAATGTTTTAAAATTTTTTCAGTTAAAGATAATAAATAAGAAAAAAATAAGAAAAAATTAAGGGCCACTTTAATATAAATACGCATCCCGAACAACGTCGGGTACCCTTCTAGTTTTCTAATAAAAACTCAAAATCAATTTTTGTGGAGCGAATGAGAGTCATTTTTGTATCTAGCCTATTACAAGAAGGAAAAATTACATTTTAGAAAGGCTATGATTTGAATTATATGCATTTACTTACGTGAACTTGAGTTGACTAACTATCAAACTCTTGGTTTAGTAAATTTTTTTTTTTTTTCAATTATTGTTCAAGAGAAAAATGTTTAATATTTTCCTAAAAAAGCATGCTTTAATTTATAGAGTATAAAAAATCAAAGTGTATATTTACAAGGTTACTAAACTAAGGCCTACATTCAACTCTACACATCTTTGGGTAATAGCCAGAAGTAAAATATAAGCGGTATTGTGCCCAAATTTTTTTTAAATTTTATATGCGGTATTGCTTTTGATTTTTATTTGGGGTTTTTTTGATAAACACGGCAGAATTTTAACGTAAATACATTAAGGGCGATGAGTCCTAGTCGGGGTAAAGAAATCTCGATTTTGGAAATTTTGGTATATACGCGGTATTGCGTTTTGCGAATACGCGGTATTGCGCGCCAAGGGACGATATGTGATATTTAGCTGGTCTCTGAACATCGTGAAAGCTAAATGCACTTCCAAGCCAACTTAATAAAACCGCACTGCGTTTTTTTAGCGCACGCAAACAACCGGCGTTTTTTGCCCTAACCCAAATAAGCATGCGTTGCGACAATGTAAAGCATGTGTGCAAACGTCAAATCTAAATGTCACGCAGAACAAAAATTGGAAATCGAGTTAGGTTTTCACGCAGCAAATTCAATTTGAGTTGCTCTCATACAAGTTGTATGTGCATGAGACATTTTTGACAGAAAATTACTTGCGTGCGTTTATATTAGGTTGGCTTGTTAGGCGAATTTTTGGATTCCAGTGAAAGAAAATCTCAATTTGTGGTTAATTTTTTGGCACATTTGAGCGATGAGGGCAAATGAATTAGATAACACACTCGCCATTTTGGTGACAAAATAAATTTATTGCTATATTCTTATTATTAGACTAGCAAAGACCCCGCGAACTTCGTTTCGCCGGAAATAAGTTAGATATAATTGAAATAATTTTCGAATCCTGTTGAGCAACTTTAAATTGTTCATTGTGGTTTTATTTTATTTTATAAAAGCTTA
The DNA here is from genome assembly GCF_040869045.1 of Eurosta solidaginis. Lineage (NCBI taxonomy): Eukaryota > Metazoa > Arthropoda > Insecta > Diptera > Tephritidae > Eurosta > Eurosta solidaginis. The sequence goes on along the minus strand of NC_090320.1, from coordinate 160,151,406 downwards.
AATAATTACAGAAGTTATTAAAAAAATGGCTTGAGAAAATCAAATGAAATATAGATATGCAGTCATGTTAGAACAACATCAGCAGCAAGTATTTAGAAAAATTCAGTGCAATTCTCTTTGATAAACAACGTTTTTGGTTTTTCCGTCTTGACTGAAAATGAATAACTCTTGAACATCCAACGTAAAGCTGTCCGCGGGAAAAAAAAACTGGAATTCCAAGTCTAATCCACAGACTTGGAAAGATTGGCCTTGCACTTTATTAATCGCTATGGCAAAAGCAAGTCGCACGGGAAATTGAAGGCGTTTAAACTCAAATGGCATATCAGTTGGAATCATGGCAATTCGTGTAATCAATACATCTTCACCTTTGTATTTTCCAGTTAAAATTGTGGCTTCAATGATGTTATTCATAAACCTTTTCACTGCAAGTCTGGTGCCATTACACAGTTTTGGTTGATTAATGTCACGAAGCATTATCACTGGTACCCCAATTTTGAACTCTAAATTATGTGCGGACAGTCCCGGCACATCGAGTGAATTTAGAAATTCTGTTGGATAGTTCACAACATCTTCTTGATGAACAGTATTTACTGACTTGGACGATACCAAGTCTCCAATTATTTGCGACTGAATATTTGCATTCATTTCGTTGACATCTTTATTTTTTCCCGCCAAAATAGCTCTTTCACTTAACCAAGCATGATTTTTGCACTGCTCTCTTAAATTGGGAAAGACCTTCGCAACCAATTGTTCTTTGGTTTCAGTAAATTGGCAAAAGCTTTGGGGTAATGTTATCAATCCCATATTGTCAGCACGAATTTTACCATCTCCAATAGCTAGCAATTGTTTGGAAAATAAGACATCTGTTGGTTTCCCTTGCAGTTGAACACGAATATTCGCTTCAAGTTTAATTGTTTTGACAAACCTCCACAAATTGGAAGATTTCAAAGATGCATTTAGTTCATCAGCAGCAGTAGATTTTGGGATAACTGGCAATGTCTGCCGAAAATCACCGGCTAACAATACCAAAACTCCACCGTACAAATTTGGATTTTGTCGTAAATCTTGTAGTGTTCTTTCCAACGCTTCCAATGACTTCTTATGAGCCATGGTATTCATCCCATACAATTAAGGCACATTGTTGCAACACCTTTGCCATTCCGGACGTCTTTGAAATGCTAAGTGTCGGATGATCAATAAGTTGAACTTTTAAAGGCAACTTAAGTGCAGAATGCGCCGTTCGACCGCCATCCAACAAAGTAGCTGCGATTCCAGAGAACGCTAGTGCAAAAACAATTCTATTTTGTGACCGTAAAGCAACCAAAAGCAAAGAAATTAAAAATATTTTTCCAGTTCCTTCAGGAGCATCCAAAAAATAAAATACACCAAGCGCATTGTCGACAGCATGCCTAATTGTATCACAAGCTCGTTTTTGCTCTGCATTTAGCTTTTGAATATTTGCATGAAGAAATGTTGCCAATTCATTGGTATCGAAATTTCGTTCGCGTTCCACTTCTTGATTTAATAAACCATGCATTGTTCGATTGGGCGAGGCCATACCAAGTTGTTCCAATGTTTTATTAGCCATCGAAAAACACTTATCTTCAATTAAAACCAACGCTTCATTATATATTTCGTTAGTGAACTCCAAATCTTGGTTTAAAGTCATAAGACGCATGCGACGCAAAATATCTTATTTTCTCCATAACTCAATTGGGTTTGATAGGCTACATGTTGATATCAAAATCGAATACAATGTTCTTATTTGATGTGGAGAAGATGTAAGATTCCCATCATTAACCGCGTTATCCGAATGTGCATCACACGCATCAAGTAAATGCAATCTTTGACAGGCCTCACGATACGTCACGCACAAATTTCCATTGACCGTCCTCAAATCTTGAAATGGACCGCGAATATTAATTAACAACATACGTAAATAGAAACACTCAGCATTGTTTGAATGCACGGTATAAGATCGTCCTAAAGCACTTAAAAAACACATTTGCGAAACCATGAGCTGGTGTTCTTTGTGTGCGTCTTTGAAATTCTTTTTTCGATGCATTGCATGTAAAGTATGATGGTACTTCTGCATATAACAACGCTTTTGCAAATACGTCATTTTGGCACAATTTGAAGAATGCAGTGACGGTTGTCGACGGTGGATTTGCAGCTCTTTGGGCAGCGTTTTGATCCGTGAAGTACACACGTTGTCCATTTTCTAAATGAATAGCGTGCATAACGGTTGGATACCTTTCATGTATCGGAAAAGAAAAAAAGCGCCATATTGCTTCATTGCTACTGATGTATCGACCCATTTGATATTGAAGAATTTCGTAATTTCGATTTTCATTCACAACACCAAAGACGGCCATATCATTGCCTTTATTCACATAATTGCAAACATATTTAAAAGATTTCACCGAATTGCAATATTCAACGTTTATGTGGTTATGAGGAGGACTACCTGTGTAGGTTTACGGTAAAACTATCGAACGGCCAATATCATTCATACTAACATCATTATTTATTGAATCCCACAAATGAATGTATTCTTCCGATCTTAACTTTTGCTGATTGAATCTTATAAAATTTAAACGTTCTGTCTCAATCTTCGCATACATATCAACAGGAAATTGGTGAAATAACCTTCGACAATTAACAATATGGTTATATTCATTTTCACGTAGCATTAATCGGTATGAGTAGTAATTCATTGCGCTCACTTTCTTATTTGGAATAATTTCACCTGTTAAGGAGATAATGTGAAATGTTTATATTTACTTAAAATACAAAAAATAAATGGGGATAGCTCCTTAAATGTACTATTGCAAAATTTTATGCTATTTGACAACAGTGCCCTCTTGTTTAGACCTACATCAATATTACACATAGCTATTTTATTATGTTTATTGATGCGTTATAAAGCATAATATTTTGCAAATTTTCTTTGCAAGTGATGTTATGGAAGTCAGCCACAGAAATCCTTATTCTCCACGACAAAACAATATTGGATATTGCAACGCATCATAAGAACGATGTGTTTCACAAACACGTTGCAACTGATTGTTTCGGCAATGCAAAACAATGTCGCGGGATGGAAATTCCTCTCCAACCATTACGATGGAAACATCATCAATCGTAAGTGCGTTAAATCTACCTAGATGTTGTCCATGTGGAAATTTATCTCCATGAATGACAACTTTATGGTTATCCGATGGCATTCGATCGAGTGCTGTTTCAAATACTTGAACCAATTCATTTTCTTTATGCAACAATATCTGCAGCTGTTCCACAATTTCTCGTCTGACGTTCGATTGAATTGCACATCGACGATCCAACTCGACATTAGAATAGCCGATAAAATAAATTTGCAAAAATTGTTGGTTAATATTGGGCAATGGTAATAATGATCCTATTCGATGATAAATTTGCCCTTGAATCTATTTTTAAAGAAAGTTGCAGTTTATAACCATTTATTGGATTAAACTATGAATAAAAGTGCATACATATCTGTACATACCTGTGTGGACAACGAAAGCAGCAAAATTTAAGAGAATTTCATTTACAAGTATTTTTCTCATTAAATATACATAGTTGTGTTAATTTTCGAAAAAATCTCAAATTTTTGATATCATATTACATAGGTTTCTTAAGCCCACTTGCTAAACAAAAAGAGTTGGCGTCAAATGAGGGGCTAAATTCATACATTTTTGACAAATTTTCGAATTAACTATGAGCTATAAATTTAGCTTTCCGTTAGCAAGTGGGCCTTAAAGTATCTATTCATTGAATATTTACTCTAAAATTACCGATATTAAATTTATCGAGGAAAAAATTTAAAACTTGCTGCTATTTTTTCACACATTCACCGAAAATAATGTAGCTGACAGCACGCGACTAAATTACTTTAAAAGTCTGCATAAAGTCATTATGAATTATATTAGTTGCGCCAAACGTCATTTGGAAGCACGAATTATATGCTTGTATATTTTTTAAAAAATTCTTAGATTGTCCTGTTGCTCCGGACATCAATGAAATCAAAGGCTCAGGTGGAGCTTGCAATATCCCCAATTTAATTTTTCCGTTTGCACAGCACAACCCCATTGTTTAATTTTTTAATTTTTTCGCACCAAGTAACCTTGCATTTCGATCATGTTAATTAGTGCTCACTGAAAAATTAACTTTAAACTTGAGAAAAAAGAACCAAAAATTTATTATTATCAGCACAAAAACACAATTCACTTTTTATTTTAAAATATTTTAATAGCTGTCAATCACTGAATCCAATGTTTACGATTTTTTTAAATACTTTTCAATCGCTAAATGTATTTTCTAAATTTTCCAATGTGTACTATGTTTTAAACATATCTCAATCATTGCATTTCCTTTTTAAGTTTCCGCTGGTTCACATGTACATACGTACTTATTTTTTAATTAATAAGCGATGAAAGAAGTAAAAACGCTAACCCGAAGAATTATGCATGACAATTACATTTACTGTTACTTGTGGTGCGGTGAATTGTGATGAGGTGAGGTGAGCTGCGTTTAGGTGTGGTGAGGTGAGGTGAAGTGAGGTGGGGTGTGGTGAGGTTAGATGAGGTATCTATCACTACGAACGTTTCCTTTCAAAGCGCTGACGCATGTTCCAAACGCAAACCAAATCGGCCCAACAATTTAGTAGTTTGGTGGCATACAATGTACTGAAAACGCAAAAAAATTGCGAAATCATGTGGTCAGCCCTAGTCCACATTTTGGCCGATATCGCTTTAAAAGGTTCACATATTATTAATACCTTTAATTTAATACCCATATCGTATAAAAGCATCCTAGGGTCACCCCTAGTCCACATTTTGGTCGATAATCCGGGAATGGGTTCTCGTATGAACCCTCCTTGTTAAAATTCTCATCAATACCTATCATTTGATACCAATATCGTACAAAGATATTCTATATCTCCAAAAGCCGAGGTCGGGACTCCAGCGCCACCCCGGGAGTAAATTTGTGGTAGGAACGTTTTCCTTTAAACCGCTGACGCATGTTCCAAACACAAACCAAATCGGTTCAGCGGAATCGTGAGATCTCAGCTTTCCGCATTTTTCGGCCGCAAAATCAAACATTTTTGAATTTCTTTATCTATAAACCTTCCACAAAGAAGGTCCAAGAAACTACTTTTTACGGAATTGAAATCGGCTTAACCGTTTGGGCAGACATCGCGGGTGTACGAAAGACATTTCATTTTTATGTATATAGATGTATCGAACAGTGTAAGCTTTGTCTCACCCGTGACAGAAAAGTTGAAAGCTGTTATTCAAAATTTTTCTAGTCGTTCCGTTGTTTCATATGTGTCATACAATACAGTTTTGACTTCTTAGAAGTTGTTGGGAAATTACTCAACAATGAATTATGTCCCACCCGTGACAAGTACTCAGAAAAGGTTGTTAGAAATATGCAAGCCTCGATAAAACGGGTCAACACAAAATTTGACTTTGACTTCAAAGCATTAAATTTCAATTCTTTAGGTCGGGATATATCCAAAGTTGAGATCGGTATCATTCGGAGCTTTATCGTTGCTACCCAACGATTCTCTAAGTAGCTGGATCTAGGTCACCGTTATTTTTGGTGTATGTGGTATCACAACGGACCTTCGTGTTGTCCAAGTGAGCTATCCTTATCAGGGCAGCTACCACCTAACCTATCCTATCCTACACTTTAATTTTTCTTTTACGTAAACCTTAAATATAGTCTCCCATCATGTTTCCATTATATTAGCCTTGATAACGTTGTTCGAAGAAGAGCCTAAAAGCTCTGATTTACTTTTTGGTAAATTTTAATCTCTAATCAAATCATTAAAATCTTCAGTAGTGACGAAATGATGTTTTGGTTTTTCTGGTGTCGGTAAAAACTCCTTACCGGCATTGTTTTTTAAGAACTACGAGATGATCCACTTCTCTGCTATACTTTTTTCTGTGGCTCTGGTACTGGTCGTGTCAGATCGTGTGCGACTGGAGCAGAAGGAGATTCAAGATCAGGATATTCGATAGGTTTTGCATTTCTACCTCTACGTCTTTTACTCGGATTCACAATGCAAAAGTAGCAGTCTTTAACGTGGTCTTTTGTACTCGGCAGTTCTTGGTGTTGCAAATTTCATAGATCTTTTCTCACTTTGATACCAACCTAAAATATAGAAAGAGAAATCAATATGTCTACTTTATTTAATTTACTATTTAAATAAAATTTGCTTTCCTTCCAAACATCTTTTACAATAACTACAAACAAAATGTGGAGCATATGTCTTGTATTGATTCCAAACAGGACAGCCAAAATATGCTTCGTAGGGTTCACAGAAGATGAGAGATATATTTAATTCATATTTTATATCTCGAACTTTAGTAAATTACCCACATAAATAAAAAAAGCATCAGCTTCATATTTACACTTTCGCGACGACATTTTAGGTTATTCTAGATTTGTACAAAACACCTCTAGCGCCGTGAGTATTGTTACTATAACTATTACGAAAGCAAACTTTATACCAAAAAAAGGTATTTTCTTTTCGTTTTTGTTTATAGTAAAACAGAAAATCATGTAATACACTTTAGGACAAAGAACAAATTTTTTTTATAGAGTCGTGTAATACGTCTTATAATCCTAACAGAGATATCAATTAAATACGTCCAGTAGAAAATTTAATCGAAATACGGCGTCAATGAAACAGGTTTTTTCATGGCCCTTGAATCTAACTCAAAGCCTACGAGAGTGAAAATTTTCCATGACCTAAATTATTTAGGCCATGAAATGATTCCATAAAGTTAACCATATTTTGAACCTGTGGAGCTCTTTATTCATTGTTTATAAGTAAATTGAAAGCTTTTAATTCGGCCACATCCCATCCGTGACACTTATAATTTACAATATAGCAATATAATAATTTGAGAAAAGTTATCCACTGTTGATGATTTTGGGCTAGAGTATATTTTTACTAACTTTTCAAAAGGAGCTTTCCGACCGATAAATAAAAAAAGGTTTTTTTTATCCTCCTATGCGTTTCAATGTTTTTATACTCAGTTGAGCAGAGCTCACAGAGTATACTAACTTTGATTGGATAACGGTTGATTGTACAGGTATAAAGGAATCGAGATAGATATAGACTTCCATATATCAAAATCATCAGTATCGAAAAAAAATTTGATTGAGCAATGTCCGTCCGTCCATACGTCTGTCCGTTAACACGATAACTTGAGTAAATTTTGAGGTATCTTGAAGAAATTTGGTATGTACGTTCTTGGGCACTCATCTCAGATCGCTATTTAAAATTAATGATATCGGACTATACACACAATGCGCCAAATCTTGGAAAAAACCCGTGAACAGAGAATCGACACACATCACCTCTTCGTCGACTTTAAAGCCGCCTTTGACAGCACGAAAAGGAGCTGCCTATATGCCGCTATGTCTGAATTTGGTTTGCCCGCAAAACTTATACGGCTGTGCAAAATGACGCTGAGCAACACCATCAGCTAAGTCAGAATAGGGAAGAACCTCTCCGAGCCGTTCGAAACTAAACGAGGTTTCAGACAGGGTGACCCCCTATCGTGCGATTTCTTTAATTTGATGCTGGAGAAAATTATACTAGCTGCAGAACTTAACCGCACTGGAACAATATAATATAAAAGCGCGCAATTACTGGCATACGCTGATGACATTGATATCATCGGCCTAAACACACGCGCTGTTAGTTCTGCTTACTCCAAACTGGAAAAAGAAGCCGTAAAGATGGGTTTGATGGTGAATGAGGACAAAACGAAGTACCTGCTGTCATCGAGCAAAGAGTCAGCGCATACGCGCCTTGGCAACCACGCTACTGTTGGCAGCCATAATTTCGAAATAGTAAAGGCCTTCGTTTATTTGGGAACCAGCATCAACACTACCAACAACATCAGCACTGAAATCCAGCGAAGAATCAATCTTGCCAATAAAAGCTACTTTGGACTAGGTAGGCAATTGAAAAGTAAAGTCCTCTCCCGGCGAACGAAAATCATTCTCTACAAGTCACTTATCGTACCCGTCCTGCTATATGGGGCAGAAGCATTGACCATGACAACAGCAGATGAAACGGCTTTGGGAGTATTCGAGAGAAAAGTTCTTCGAAAGATTTATGGACCTCTACGCGTTGGCGATGGCGAGTACCGAAGAAGATTTAATGATGAGCTGTACGAGCTGTACTCAGACATCAACATAGTCCAGCGAATTAAAACGCAGCGGCTGCGCTGGCTAGGCCATGTTATGCGAATGAAAGATGATGTTCCGGCCAAGAAAGTGTTTCTATCGGAACCCGCCTATGGAAGCAGAGGTAGAGGGCGGCCCCCACTCCGTTGGAAGGACCAGGTGGAAAACGATTTAAACTCCCTTGGTGTGACCAATTGGCGCCGGTTGGCGGAGCGAAGGAGCGACTGGCGCGCCTTGTTGGACGGCCATAACCGTTTAGACGGTTAAGCGCCAATTAAGTAAGTAAGTAAGTAAGATATCGGACTATAACCACGCCCAATTTTTCGATATCGAAAATTTTGAAAAACCGAAAAAATGCGATAATTCATTGTCAAAGACGGATAAAGCGATGAAACTTGGTAGGTGGGTTGACCTTATGACGCAGAATAGAAAAGTAGTAAGCTTTTGGGCAATGGACGTTGCAGCGCCCACTTTTAAAAGAAGGTAATTTAAAAGTTTTGCAAGCTGTAATTTGGCAGTCGTTGAAGATATCATGATGAAATTTTGCAGTAGCGTTACTACTATTACTATATATGTGCTAAATAAAAATGAGGAAAATCGGATGAAGAACACGTCCACTTTTTAAACAAAAATTTTTTTAATAGTCAAATTTAAACAAAAAATTTAATATCTTTACTGTACATAAGTAAATTATGTCAACATTCAACTTCAGTAATGATGTGGTGGAACAAAATACAAAAATAAAAGAAATTTTCAAAATGGGCGTGGCTCCGCCCATTTTCATTTAGTTTGTCTAGAATCCTTTTAATGCCATAAGTCGGACACAAATTTACCAATCCTTCTGAAATTTGGTAGGGGCATAGATTCTATGACGGTAACGGTTTTCTGTGAAAATGGGCGAAATCGGTTCAAGCCACGCCCAGTTTTTAAACACAGTCCACCGTCTGTCCTTCCGCTCGGCCGTTAACACGATAACTTGATGAAAAGCCGATATATCTTTACTAAACTTAGTCCACGTACTTATCTGAACTCACTTTATCTTGGTATAAAAAATGGCCGAAATCCGACTATAACCACGCCCAGTTTTTCGATATCGAAAATTACGAAAAATGAAAAAAATGCCATAATTCTATACCAAATACGAAAAAACGGATGAAACATGGTAATTTGATTGGTTCATTGACGCAAAATATAACTTTAGAAAAGACTTTGTAAAATGGGTGTGACACCTACCATATTAAGTGGAAGAAAATGAAAAAGTTCGGCGGGGCGAAATCAACAGCGCTTGGAATCTTGGCAATTCCTGCCTGTTCGTGGTATTGCATATATTTATTTAGGGGCTAAGATACTTGGCTTGGATATCATAATTGGTTTCAGGCTCTGGATCAGGGACTGATATCAGTCTTAGACCGGCCATAGTGACGAATGTCACGCGTGATTAGTTTTCACGTCCTGCACGAGGTGCCCCTGCTTGTACTGATAATGGCGGATCTAGAGAGGACAACTCGATAAAACCCGCACCCCCTGAGTCAATGTGCCGAGCTCAGGGGAGGGAGGACTCATTAAGAGTCAAGGTCAGTACACAACGGTGACGAACTGGACTGTTTTAGGGCTTTGATTTGACATTACATTTTGACTTGATGACTTTGGGCTGGTAGGTGCGGTATTCTGCCACTTTAGTAGGTCGGGGTGAAACCCTACCGAAATGGTTGGTAGGCTAATGCTGTACCTGCCCACGTCCCGTTAAAACGGGCCTCAAGGTACGTTCCGGCTCCGTCGCCGTTAAGTTGGTGGTGTAGGTGCGGTTGAAGATTTTCCCGCTTCGCGTCCGGTCTGGCTCTGAACGCATTACTCTTAAGGTAATGCGTCAACCCTCGCGTGGCCTCCCTGCGTAGCATAGATAACCACGAGACCGTTAAAGGGCGACTACACAATCGGCTCCGGATAGCGGCCTTGAGGGGGGACTTTTTTAGAATGGACAAGACTAATACGAATCCGCCAAGGATGGGGTGCGGAAGAAGAGCGCTTTTGATGGAAATCCGTCAAATAAATCTTCAGCACTCTAAGGCAGCTTCCGCAAATTTGTTGCTCTGCCTTGAAAAAAACGGAGTGGATATAGTCCTTGTCCAGGAGCCGTGGCTGAGTAGTAACGGCAGTAAGATTTCTCGATTAAGGACTGGAAAATTCAACACCTTGGTGCATGGGAAGGCAAGTAGGCTTAGATCCTGTGTGCTTGTTAAAAAAGAGGTTAAAGCTTTTATTCTCTCTAATTTCAGCAATGCTGACGTAATCACGGTCTGCCTCGAGCGAGGAAGTAATGAAATGTGGGTGGTCTCAGCGTACATGCCCCACGGGGACGTAGAGGGACCACCACCTGCGATACTGGGTGAAATCACCGCAGAAGCAAGGCGGAGAGGTGTTGGCGTGATCATCGGTGCCGATGCTAATGCCCATCATAGCATTTGGGGAAGCTCGGATACCAACACTAGAGGTGAGTCTTTATTTACTTTTATTTTAGATGAGGGACTTTGTATATGTAATAGGGGGAATGACCCGACTTTTATTACTGCGGTAAGGGAGGAGGTCCTGGACCTCACCCTGGTTAGTAGAGAACTGGAAGGTCGGATATCTGGATGGAGGGTTCTCAACGAGCACTCCTTCTCTGATCACCGATATATTCAGTTCTCAGTGAACGAAGAACGTCCCGGTGAAATATCTTTTAGGAACCCTAAAAGTACTAACTAGGACTTGTAGTGCATCGTTCGGGGGGTAAAGCTGCCATTATTTGGGATTGCGTTTGTCGCTTATGGATGGTGCAGACTTTACATGAAAAATACATTTTTTCAGCTGAGGTTTGAGTCGGGGGGTATAGAATTCCTGCCTCATAGCTTATTGCAGGAGGCGGACGTCCGCATGGAGGAAGCTCTCGTGTAGAAACTTTATATAGAGGGCAGTAAATCGAGCCTTTTCGGGGAGAATGATGGGATGACACTCATTGTAGGTCAGGTCGGCGTTTACTAATCTGCAGTTGGCACGTAGAATCCCGTGTGCATCCAGGAAGGGGTCAAGTGCCAGTAGGGGACTTCGCTTTCCGATTGGTTTTAAATTTTCGAGGGAAGCTCTTTCGGAAGCGAAGAATCTCGACTGAGTCAGACTCAGCAGACGGATTTTCGCGCGCATGACGTCGGCGTAAGAGAGGCTGGGATCGTTAGGGGTACGATTGCCTCCTACAGCATTTCTAAGCCGAGTTATAAATTTCAACACGTATGCTGTTACGCGTAAGGCGCGGGGATAGGAGGAGAACCGTGCTAAGACATCTTCTGACTCTTCCGCTGCATGCAGTGCTTCGACTCGACGAAGTTCGGGGGTGCAATATTTCTGGCCGTTGGTGTTGGCCAGTCCTCGGAGGGTCGGCAAAGCCACTCTGGACCATTCCACCATAGCGATGAGTTCGCGGACTTGAGTACCGATGGTACTTCTTAGGTACAGGGTTGCGCAATAAGCCTTTTCTGAGGCATCGCAGAATCCGTGGAGCTCAACATATTGATCGGGCGTAAAATTCATCCATCGGGGTATATGGATGGCTGAGATAGAGGGAAGATTTTGAGCGAGTTGCGCCCATTTGGCTAGACGGATGGGTTTAACCTTCTCGTCCCATTCTGTACCGTCTAACCACAATTCTTGCATGAGCATCTTCGCTTTGATCATTATGGGCGTCAGTTACCCTGCGGGATCGAAAAGTTTCGCAATGGAGGAGAGGATTTACAGCTTCGTGGCTGCAGTCGATGGCGGATTTGAGTCGACGGTATGCGAAAATGTATCAGTTAGGGCGTTCCACTGGATGCCCAGGGTATTGGCGGTGCTAGTCTTTTCGAACTCGAGAAAGTTTGTTTCCAGCAGATCAGTTTTCGATATTTTTTGGAGGAGGTCGGGATGGTTTGCCGTGATCTTTTTTAGGGAAAAGCCGGCCAGATAGTAAAGCAATTCCCACTTAGTGATGACAACTTTGCTCTGGCGTGTGAAGCCCTGAAATCCCGTTATGAAAACAAAAGCGTCCTGGTCGACAATCAAATCCGAATTCTCATGAATCTAAAAGCGATTCAATCGGAAAACAGCGATGAAATCCAAAGATTGCAATCCCCTGTAAACAACTGCCTCCAGATATTAGCAACCCAACAATTCTCGACAGAGAGTTGGGATCCCATTTTAATTTATTTAGTAACGTCCAAGCTCCCAGAAAATATTGTTGCGCTTTGGGAGCAATCTTTAAGCTCCAGGCGAGACCTACCAAACTGGTCCCAAATGGATCAGTTTCTGACTACTCGCTACGAAATAGTGGAAAGGGTGGATCAATGGCGACCAGCCAAACCCCGATATAATCCACAAAATTATGTGCATAAGTAAATGCAACAAACTGGCCTTTTCTGGTTAATTTTCATTTCTACATACCTGCGAAATTAGGAAGTTGGACGGTTAAAGTCCAAAATTGGCGGCAACAGAATCTTCTACTTCGCAAGCTATATCGATGACTTTGCCGTTCTCCAAAAAGGGTAACTATAGTGTTGCCAGCCTTTATATAGCTTAGGAAATTGACTCTCACTATTTTTTTTTGGAAAATCTCTAATAAAGATAGTTGTAGTTTATTGTACACTAAGTGCGATATAGGTCAAAGTTAGATCAACTACTAACAGCAGCGCCATCCATTAGTAGAACTAGAAATTAATTTTATCGCATGTGACAATTTTTTGTCGCGAATGTATGCGATGAAAGTGTTTAACCTTAATTTTGATGGCGACCATTACATTTATCATCTTCGATGACACTATGGGACTTGGAATACCAATTCGTTTTCAATTCTAGTAATCACAATATGTAGGAAGGCCAGTTTGTTGTCTTTTTCGTTTTCTGTGGTGAATTGGATTTTCGTGTGTTGTGAGTTTGGGGTTTTGAGTATGCCTTCTACGTCTTTTTATACTCAGTTGGGCAGAGCTCACAGATTATATTAACTTTGATTGGATAACGGTTGGTTGTACAGGTATAAAGGAATCGAGATAGATATAGACTTCCATATATCAAAATCATCGGTATCGAAAAAAATTCGATTGAGCCATGTCCGTCCGTCCGTCCGTCTGTCCGTTAACACGATAACTTGAGTAAATTTTGAGTTATCTTGATGAAATTTGGTATATAGGTTCCTGGGCACTCATCTCAGATCGCTATTTAAAATGAACGATATCGGACAATAACCACGCCCACTTTTTCAATATCGAAAATTTCGAAAAATCGAAAAAGTGCGATAATTCATTACCAAATACGGATTAAGCGATGAAACTTGGTAGGTGAGTTGAACTTATGACGCAGAATGGAAAACTAGTAAAATTTTGGACAACAGGCGTGGCACCGCCCACTTTTAAAAGAAGGTAATTTAGAAGTTTTGCAAGTTGTAATTTGGCAGTCGTTGAAGATATCATGATGAAATTTGACAGGAACGTTACTCTTATTACTATATGTCTGCTTAATAAAACTTAGCAAAATTGGAGATCCACCACGCCCACTTTTTAAAAATTTTTTTTTTTTAATTCAAATTTTAAAAGAAAAGTTAATATCTTTACAGTATATAAGTAAATTATGTCAACATTCAAGAATAGATTCTAGGACGATAATTGTTTTCTGTGAAAAAGGGCGAATTCGGTTGAAGCCACGACCAGTTTTTTATACACAATCGACCGTCTGTCCTTCCGCTCGGCCGTTAACACCGTAACTTGAGCAAAAATCGATATATCTTTACTAAACTCAGTTCACGTACTTATCTGAACTCACTTCGTATTGGTGTAAAAAATGGCCGAAATCCGACTATGACCACGCCCACTTTTTCGATATCGAAAATTACGAAAAATTCTATAATTATATACCAAATACGAAAAAAGGGATGAAACATGGTAATTGTATTGGTCTATTGACGCAAAATATAACTTTAGAAAAAAACTTGGTAAAATGGGCGTGACAACTACCATATTAAGTACTACCATATTAAGTAGAAGAAAATGAAAAAGTTTTGCAGGGCGAAAGGAACAATGTAAACCAAAGCAATTATAAGCGCATTCTTTTCAATTATTTCTCTACACATTATTCTTAATCTGACCATTTTGTTTTTTCTTTGTTTTTTTTTTTCTTTTTTACTCAATTTTTTCCTAAGTCGTTTACTTTGAGTATAGTTTTAATTAAATGTCTTTAAGATGTCTACTATATCTACATATATTTTATATCACTACTACTGTACTTTGTATAACATCATTCACTTATGTTAACTTTAGTAATACATGTATCCCTTTTTATTCCAAAATTTTATTCAATCTTGTTAAATACATATCCATGACACTGTTTGTTGTACTATAAAAGATATATTATCTTACTGTACTAATGTAATTTCTAATAAATGAATGAATGAATGAATGAATGAAATCAAAAGCCCTTGGAATCTTGGAAGGAATACTGTTCGTGGTATTACATATATAAATAAATTAGCGGTACCCGACAGATGATGTTCTGGATCACCCTGGTCCAAATTTTGGTCGATATCTCGAAAACGCCTTCACATATACAACTAACGGCCACTCCCTTTTAAAACCCTCATTAATACCTTTAATTTGATACCAATATCGTACAAACACATTCTAGAGTCACCCCTGGTCCACCTTTATGGCGATATCTCGAAAAGGCGTCCACATATAGAACCAAGGCCCACTTTTTTTTCAAATACTCATTAACACCTTTCATTTGATACCCATATCGTACAAAAAAATTCTAGAGTCACCCCTGGCTCACCTCTATGGCGATATCTCGAAAAGGCATCCACCTATAGAACTAAGGCCCACTCCCTTTTAAAATACTCATTAACACCTTTCATTTGATACCCATATCGTACAAACAAATTCTAGAGTCACCCCTGGTCCACCTTTATGGCGATATCTTGAAAAGGCGTCCACCTATAGAACTAAGGCCCACGCCCTTTTAAAATACTCATTAACACCTTTCGTTTGATACCCATATTGTACAAACGCATTCTAGAGTTAAACCTGGTCCACCTTTATGGCGATATCTTGAAAAGGCATCCACCTATAGAACTAAGGCCCACTCCCTTTTAAAATACTCATTAACACCTTTCATTTGATACCCATATTGTACAAACAAATTCTAGAGTCACCCCTGGTCCACCTTTATGGCGATATTTCGAAAAGGCGTCCACCTATAGAACTAAGGCCCACGCCCTTTTAAAATACTCATTAACACCTTTCATTTGATACCCATATTGTACAAACGCATTCTAGAGTCAACCCTGGTCCACGTTTATGGCGATATCCCGAAAAGGCGTCCACCCATAGAACTAAGGCCCACTCCCTTTTAAAACACTTATTAACACCTTTCGTTTGATACCCATATTGTACAAACGCATTCTAGAGTTAAACCTGGTCCACTTTTTTAACGATATACCGAAAAGGCGTCCACCTATAGAATTAAGGCCCACTCTCTTTTA
The DNA here is from genome assembly GCF_040869045.1 of Eurosta solidaginis. Lineage (NCBI taxonomy): Eukaryota > Metazoa > Arthropoda > Insecta > Diptera > Tephritidae > Eurosta > Eurosta solidaginis. The sequence goes on along the minus strand of NC_090320.1, from coordinate 160,135,643 downwards.
AAATACTCATTAACACCTTTCATTTGATACCCATATCGTACAAACAAATTCTAGAGTCAACCCTGATCCGCCTTCATGGCGATATCCCTAAATGGCGTCCACCTATAGAACTATGGCCCACTCCCTCATAAAATACTCTTTAATACCTTTCATTTGATACACATGTCATACAAACACATTCCAGAATTACCCTCTGTTCATTTTCCTACATGATTATTTTCCCTTATGTTGTCACCATAGCTCTCAACTGAGTATGTAATGTTCGGTTACACCCGAACTTAACCTTCCTTACTTGTTCTTAACTATGGCTAATATATTATCTACATACTTATCTATGTACTTAATATATATGTCGTTAGATTCAAGTTCAGCGATAATGTCGTTAAAAAATTTAACCTAGCACTATGTCTGCTAGATAGGGAGATAGGGGGTTCCCATTGGCATTCCATAGATTTGTTTATAAATAGTGCCATCGTATCTGAAATAATTGTTGTCCCTTAGACAAAATTCAATAATTTTCCGGAACTGGGCTTTGATAAGAGTGCTCCTTTAGAATTGGCCAACGTTGCATTATGTTGTGAATTACTAGATGAATGGGTTTGTTTGTGAAGAGAGATATCGCGTCAAAGGATATAAGGAATTCCTCATCGGTGATTTCTGTTTTCTTCAGTTTCTCTTTACTTGGAAAGAATTGTTTACATTATATTTTTCGGAGGTTGCCTTCTTCAATATGTGGCCTATATATTTTGCGAGAATTCAGCAAGGTACATTAACGGACGAAGAGATCGGACAGAGAGGCATGTTGTTTTTATGGACTTTGGCCTTCGAAAAGTGAGGAGACAATAAAAATATAAAACAAAAATATATGTTTACATGAATCCGAAATCGTAAAGTTTTGTGGTGACACTGATGAAGGTTCATTTTCAAAAAGTCTTCCAACAATACCACCAACTCTGTATCAAAGTCCAGATTATTTAAGCGACTTCGATATCGGTAATAATGAGTTTTTGTGATCTGAAGAAGTCAACGAAATACTGTTACTTTTTCCACGTGATCGTCATGAAGAGGCATTTCCTACCTCGTTGTTTAACAGAATCTTGCCAAATGGAGAGAAAGTGGAGCGTGATTGTTTGGTGTGGCGTGCCAGTAGCAATGCTTTTTATTGCCTACCACCGTCTGTTAAACACCAATACTTTAAATCGACCCAAAATTTGTTGTCCTGGCGGATATTCGAAATTGCACATATGGCAGCAGCTATACGATAAACTGCCAGCACACGAAAATATTCAAGATCACATTAAATATTATATTCAATGGTGATCTTTACAATATCTAATTCAAAAGGAGGCTACAATTGATACACTTAAGGACCGACGACAATGCATTAATTTGATGGTGTGGTGACATAAGGTCAACGGCCATAAGGTCAATTGGCCATATTACCACTTTGAATGGCCATAAGTTTGATTGAAACTTTGCACACGTATCAAGGCTCGATGACAATGCAATAATGTGATGGTGGGGTCCCATTAGGTTAACGGACATAAGGTCAATTGAACTTGTGACCACCCCAAATGACCATAGATTTGAAACCTTGCACATAATGCGATAAACGCATTCCCTTATTAATGATAGAAGTGGATGCATGGCACATCTACGAAAGAGCATACTGGAGCCCTTTTTAACACGCTTTTATTAGCTTGGCCTGTATCTATCTATGTATCTATGTATGTATGTAACGGAATCTGGAGTGGAGCCGAGAGCGCCGGTAATGCAGAGCGCCGAACTCCGTTGCACGTTTTGAAGCATTTTAAAATAGGTACTTTTAGCTAGTGCAGGCCACCAGACCAAGGCACCATAAAGAAGAATCGGGCGCACAATGGCTGTGTAAATACAGTAGGTCATCTTAGGGGAGAATCCCCAAGAGGTGCCAATTGCCCTCTTGCAGGTGAACAGCTCTGCTGCTGCCTTCTTGGATCGCTCCACTATATGGTCACTCAATAATAGCTTCCTATCCAGAATTACTCCCCAATACTTGACTGGATCGCTAAACGCTAAGAACGTACCCCCAATTCTTGGCGGTGTAAGATTTGGTACTTTGTATCTCCTCGTGAAGAGAAGAAGCTCGGTTTTATCCGGGTTGACTTCAAACCTTTGGCGGGTTGTACTCCTGGAGCAGCTCCAGGATGTCAGCTGGGTCCGTTGGCGTCACTGGAACCCAGGCTCTAGCCCTTCGTCGTGAAGGGATATCACGCGCCTCCACTACCTTGAGGCGCGCGCCCGGATATATCTCCCCTATCAGCGTGACGGCGGCCCTATAGAGGTTGACCGCCCTGGTGTCGTCACAGGCAATTAGCTTGACATTGCCCTGGAACCATCCTGCATCGGTGTAAGATGGCGGTGGACCAGGGTTGTCTTTTTAACCTTAACGGCCACTGTAGAGAGCGCGGTCTCGATCCACTTACACTGTTGTTTCGGGATGCTGCAATCTTCGCTGCTCTCGTCTATAATGCCAATGATTTGCCGACCCTTGGCAATTTCGGTGAAAAACCGCGTCCAGCCTCCCTGCGTCTTGCCCCTTTTCGGTGCCGTTAGTTTGGATTCATCCATGGACCGCTCACGTTTCGAGGTTTCATCACTCTCGACTAAAACTTTTAAAAGTACTTGAACTAAAAAATTAAAAATAAATAATAGTTTAAAAAAACTAAAAAAAAAACACGCTTTTATAGCAAACCGAACTAAAAAATAGAAAATAATTTTCAATTAAAAAGGGTTTATATAACAGTAGTAGAAGGTCAAACAATCATTTATAGTTAATCACCTCAAAATAAAATTATAATAAAATTTAAGTTATTAACAGAATAATTTAATTCATAGTAAAAAGCGTGGGGTGCTTGATATTGAATGTTACAATCATTCTATTGGCAACTATCTGAGAGGAAAGATATGAAATGTAGTCAAATGCACCCCACGCTTTTTAATCTGAATTAAATTATTCTGTTAATAACTTAAATTTTATAATAATTTTATTTTGAGGTGAATAACTATAAACGATTATTTTCTATTTTTTAGTTCGGTTTGCTATAAAAGCGTGTTTTTTTTTAGTTTTTTTAAACTATTATTTATTTATACTCAGTTGAGCAGAGCTCACAGAGTATATTAACTTTGATTGGATAACGGTTGGTTGTACAGGTATAAAGGAATCGAGATAGATATAGACTTCCATATATCAAAATCATCAGTATCGAAAAAAATTTGATTGAGTCATGTCCGTCCGTCTGTCCGTTAACACGATAACTTGAATAAATTTTGAGGTCTCTTCAAGAAATTTGGTATGTAGGTTCCTGGGCACTCTATCGCACTATCGGACTATAACCACGCCCACTTTTTCGATATCGAAAATTTCGAAAAACCGAAAAATTGCGATAATTCATTGTCAAAGACGGATAAAACAATGAAACTTGGTAGGTGGGTTGACCTTATGACGCAGAATAGAAAAGTAGTAAGTTTTTGGACAATGGGCGTGGCACCGCCCACTTTTAAAAGAAGGTAATTTAAAAGTTTTGCAAAATTTAATTTGGCAGTCGTTGAAGATATCATGATGCAATTTGGCAGGAACGTTACTGCTATTACTATATATGTGCTAAATAAAAATGAGCAAAATCTGATAAAGAACACGCCCACTTTTTGAACAAAAATTTTTTTAAAAGTAAAATTTTAACAAAAAATTTTATATCTTTACTGTATATAAGTAAATTATGTCAACATTCAACTCCAGTAATGATGTGCTGAAATAAAATACAAAAATAAAAGAAAATTTTAAAATGGGAGTGGCTCCGTCTATTTTCATTTAGTTTGTCTAGAATACTTTTAATGCCATAAGTCGAACAAAAATTTACCAATCCTTCTGAAATTTGGTAGGGGCATAGACTTTATGACGGTTACAGTTTTCTGTGAAAATGGGCGAAATCGGTTCAAGCCACGCCCAGTTTTTAAACACATTCCACCGTCTGTCCTTCCGCTCGGCCGTTAACACGATAACTTGAGCAAAAACCGATATATCTTTACTAAACTTAGTTCACATACTTATCTGAACTCACTTTATCTTGGTATAAAAAATGGCCGAACTCCGAATATAACCACGCCCAGTTTTTCGATATCGAAAATTACGAAAAATGAAAAAAATGCCATAATTCTATACCAAATACGAAAAAAAGGATGAAACATGGTAATTTGATTGGTTTATTGACGCGAAATATAACTTTAGATAAAACTTTCTAAATTGGGTGTGACACCTACCATATTAAGTAGAAGAAAATGAAAAAGTTCTGCAGGGCGAAATCAACAGCGCTTGGAATCTTGGCAGGAATACTGTTAGAGGTATTGCATATATAAATAAATTAGCAGTACCCAACAAATGATTTTCCGGATCACCATGGTCCACATTTTGGTCGATATCGCGAAAACGCCTTCACATATACATCTAAGGGCCACTCGCTTTTAAAACCCTCATTAATACCTTATCGCACAAATACATTAACGAGTCTACCTTTATGGCGAATATGGAAAAGGCGTCCACATATAGAACTAAGGCCCACTCCCTTTTAAAATACTCATTAACACCATTCATTTCATACGCATATCGTACAAACACATTCTACAGTCACCCCTGGCCCACCTTTATGGCGATATCTCGAAAGGCGTCCACCTATAGAACTAAGCATCACTCCCTTTAAAACACTCATTACCACCTTTCATTTGATACCCATCTCGTACAAACACATTCTAGAGTCACCCCTGGTCCACCTTAATGGCGATATCTCGAAAAGGTGTCCACCTATAGAACTAAGGATCACTCCCTTTTAAAATACTCATTACCACCTTTCATTTGATACCCATATCATGCAAACACATTCTAGAGTCACCCCTGGCCCACCTTAATGGCGATATCTCGAAAAGGCGTTCACCTATAATCCTAAGGCCCACTCCCTCTTAAAATGCTCAGTAATACCTTACGTTTGATACCCATATCGTACAAACATTCAAAAGTCACCCTTGGTCCACATTTATGACGATATCTAGAAAAGGACACCTATACACCGAAGGCCCACTCGCTTTTAAAATTTTCATTAACACCTTTCATTTGATTTCCATATCGTACAAACACATTCTAGAGTCACGCCTGGTCCACCTCTATGGCGATATCTCGAAAAGGCGTTCTCCTATAGAACTAAAGCCCATTCCCTTTTAAAATACTCATTAACACATTTCATTTGATGCAAGTATCATACAAACACATTCTAGAGTCACCCCTGTTCCACCTTTATGGCGATATCTCGAAAAGGCCTTCACCTATAGAACTAAGGTCCATTCCATTTTAAAATACTCATTAACACCTTTCATTTGATGCCCATGACGTACAAACACATTCTAGAGTCACCCCTGTTCCATCTTTATGGCGATATCTCGAAAAGGCGTTCAGCTATAGAACTAAGGCCCATTCCCTTTTAAAATACTCATTAACACATTTCATTTGATACCGATATCGTACAAGCACATTCCAGAGTCACCCCTGGCCCACCTTTATGGCGATATCTCGAAAAGGCCTTCACCTATAGAACTAAGGTCCATTCCATTTTAAAATACTCATTAACACCTTTCATTTGATGCCCATGACGTACAAACACATTCTAGATTCACCCCTGTTCCATCTTTATGGCGATATCTCGAAAAGGCGTCCACCTATAGAACTAAGGATCACTCCCTTTTAAAATACTCATTACCACCTTTCATTTGATACCCATATCGTACAAACACATTCTAGAGTCACCCTGGCCCACCTTAATGGCGATATCTCGAAAAAGCGTCCACCTATAGACCTAAGGCCCACTCCCTTTTAAAATGCTCAGTAACACCTTTCGTTTGATAACCATATCGTACAAACATTCTAGAGTCACCCCTGGTCCACCTTTATGGCGATATCTCGAAAAGGCGTCCACCTATACACCGAAGACCCACTGCTTTTAAAATTTTCATTAACACCTTTCATTTGATTCCCATATCGTACAAACGCATTCTAGAGGCACCCCTGTTCCACCTTTATGGCGATATCTGGAAACGGCGTCCACCTATAGAACTAAGGATCACTCCATTTTAAAATACTCATTACCACCTTTCATTTGATACCCATATCGTACAAACACATTCTAGAGTCACCCTGTCCCACCTTAATGGCGATATCTCGAAAAAGCGTCCACCTATAGACCTAAGGCCAACTCCCTTTTAAAATGCTCAGTAACACCTTTCGTTTGATACCCATATCGTACAAACATTCTAGAGTCACCCCTGGTCCACCTTTATGGCGATATCTCGAAAAGGCGTCCACCTATACACCGAAGACCCACTGCTTTTAAAATTTTCATTAACACCTTTCATTTGATTCCCATATCGTACAAACACATTCTTAGAGTCACCCCTGTTGCACCTTTATGGCGATATCTCGAAAAGGCGTTGTGCACCTATAGAACTAAGGCCCATTCCCTTTTAAAATACTCATTAACACCTTTCATTTGATACCGATATCGTACAAGCACATTCTAGAGTCACCCCTGGCGCACCTTTATGGCGATATCTCGATAGAACTAAGGATCACTCCCTTTTAAAATACTCATTACCACCTTTCATGTGATACCCATATCGTGCAAACACATTCTAGAGTCACACCTGGCCCACCTTAATGGCGATATCTCGAAAAGGCCCACTCCCTCTTAAAATGCTCAGTAACACCTTTCATTTGATACCCATATCGTACAAACACATTCTAGAGTCACCCCTGGTCCACCTTTATGGCGATATCTCGAAAACGCCTTCACATATACAACTAAGGCACATTAATTTTTAAAATACTCAGTAACACCTTTCATTTGATAGCTATATGGTACAAACAAATTCCAGAGTCAGCCCTGATCCACCTTTATGGCGATATCCCTAAATGGCGTCCATCCATACAACTATGGCCTACTCTCTCTTAAAATACTCTTTAATACCTTCCATTTGATACACATGTCATACAACCACATTCCAGGGTTACCCTAGGTTCATTTTCCTACATGGTGATTTTCCTTTATTTTATCTCCATAGCTCTCAGCTGAGTATGTAATGTCCGGCTACACCCGAACTTATCCTTCCTTACTTGCTACACCTATTTTTGGCCGACGCAGTCACCCTGTTGACTCCCAAAAAAGAATAAAAGTGTTCAACACGTAACATTTGTCTCTGACTAAAATTACAGAACCTTATTTTGTATTTTTTCTAGGATGTGGCGGCTACCGTGGTGGGATGGTGGCGTTGTCCGCCTGCCTCACCGTATGCTCTGGGTTCGCGCCTCGTGAAAAGCAACATCAAAATTTTAGAAATAAGGTTTTTCAATTAGAAAAAATTTTTTCTAAGCGGGGTCGCCACTCGGCAGTGTTTAGCAAGCCCTCCGAGTGTATTTCTGCCATGAAAAGCTATCAGTGAAAACTCGTCTGCCTTGCAGATGCCGTTCGGAGTCGGCATAAAACTTCTAGGTCCTGTCCGGCCAATGTGTATGGAAAATCAAGAGGACCACGACGCAAATTGGAATAGAAGCTCGGCCTTAGACCTTCGGAGGTTATCGCGCCTTATATTTATTTTATTTTATAGGATGTTGCTTTTAAGTACTTTTAAAGTACTCATTACCACCTTTCGAGACATCGCCATAAAGGTGGACCAGAGGTGACTCCAGAATGTGTTTGTACGATATGCGCATCAAATGTAAGGTGGTCATAAGTATAGTAAAAGGAAGTGACCCTTAGTTGTATATGTGAAGGCGTTTTCGAGATATCGACCAAAATGTTGACCAGGGTGACCCAGAACATCATCTGTCGGGTACCGCTAATCTTCTTCTTCTATATATATTGTAACGAATTTACTTGCAATTCTCTTATTTGCCGTTTTTGCTAAGTTCGAATCACTAAACTGTTGAATAAATAACTCCAACATGTAATAATGCAAAATGGTATTTATTAAAGTACTTCACAATAACACTCAAACTGTGCAACGAGTAGCTTGCTTAATAACCAAACTGATTGATAGCTCAAATGAAACTCTACTATTCAAAATAATACTGCTCTTGCTCGCTAGATAGCGTCTTAATCGAAATCTCAAATCAAACTGAATTCCAGCGCCTCTACATTTGCCGCCTTTTATACTCTTTGATTTCAACCTTCGCATCTTCTAGGCGCTTCCAGAATCTACTAGTCCAGCAGCTCTCAAACTTATCAGCTGTAACTAAAATTGCTCAATTTTATACATCTTCTCATTGCATACTTATAGTAGTATCTCAGATATATGCATTTGTTTGTGCATTGACTCTCCGCTGCTCGTATACGTACATGGTACATATGTGTAGACGCAATTATTGTTTCGTTTATGTAGATACATAATGATTGATCTATGAATGTGAATTCACGTCACTGCATCGGCTTAGAGATAGCAGCACCCCTTAGTTTTGCTAATATTCGTAACACTGCCCACCACCTAAGTCTGATCGTCGCGATCAGTCAAACCTCTCGATCTAAACGCCGCTAGCATCTCCAAATGTACCACTCTTCTACTCCGTGGTTTCCCAGTGGATTGTATGCGGTAGATGGTATCACTGATCTTCTTCACAACATTGTACGGGCCTTCCCAACTGCACCGAATCTTGGATGGAACACCTTTTCGCCGGTGACGGTTGTATAACAGTACCAAATCTCCCTCAAAGAAACCTTCCGAATTTTTGTTCTAATTGTACCTGCCTTTCATCTTACTACTCATTATACTTGATCGTTCCCTCGCACTCTGTTGTTTGGCCAATGAACTTCTTCGCAGAGCTTCCACTTGACGGATTGACTTTGCATCATCATTATCGTCTGGACGTTTCAAAACAGTAGTGTGCGCTGGCTTGAAACCATCCTTGCATTCTTTCTGAAAAATTATTTCATTCGTGTTAGTGCGTCCATTAGGGTTTGTCAATGCCGGTCTTTTTCTCGCAGGTACTTTTAATTTCGCTTTATTTGGCCCATTCGATCCATCAACCTTTTCTTTTGACTTTCGTGGCATTTGTCGAGTCTTCTCCACCATTACTCGATTACTACTGAACCCTTTCTCCAACTTGAAGTTAAGTGGTATATCCTGGTTCTCATAACGCATCACTCTTCTCTGCATCTCGATCTTGATGTCATGGTCAATCAAGAAGTCCCCTCCCAATATGACTTCTTCAACGATCTTTGCCACAACGAATTTGTGTAGAACCATGACCTTTCCAATCAAGACTTCACATATCACTTCTCCCTGAACTTGGTTATACTCGCCATCGACCGTACGCAACCTTGCTCCTGGTAACGGCTTTATTCTCCTGTTGACCAAGTCAGATCGGATCAAGGAATGAGATGCGCCCGTATATACAGTCAGTACACGTACTTTACCATCCACATTCCCTCTGACGGTAAGACTGCTCGATTTTCTACCAATTTGCAACACAGATAACACAGGGCAATCAATAGCTGGATCTATCTCTCGATCTCTAAATCTTACTCGCTCTTGCTCATCTCCTCCAGCTTTGCGTTTACGGCCACCCATATTGTTGGAACTATTAGGACCAAGATCGCAATGACGTGCAATGTGACCTGGGTTGGCGCACTTGAAATATTTAATAACTCCGGCATTCTTCTGTTGAGATCCCTTCAGTGCTTCCAAAATTGTGTCTACCCACTCTGGCCTTTCTACTTCCACACGGCGTGCTTTTAAAACTGGCTTACACAAAAGTGAGGCTGTTTCCTGAGTCAGTGCATGCGATACCGTTTCAGCAAATGTTAGTTTTGGATTCGCATATGTAGCCCGCTTCGTTTCCACATCCCGTATGCCATTTATAAAGCTCTGGATTTTTACCCTTTCAGTGTATTCCACGGGTGCGTCCGCATTTGCAAGATGAGCCAATCTTTCAATATCTGAAGCAAACTCCTGCAATGTCTCATTAGCTCTTTGGTGACGGTTTTGCAACTGAATTTGGAATATCTGTTTCCTATGCTCGCTTCCATAACGTCTCTCGACAGAGGCCATCAAGCTTCATAGTTGTTCCGCTCTCCTTCGGGAATCGTCTATAGGATTTCGGCTGCTGGCCCTTTCAATGCCACGAACAGAGCTGCAACTTTATCTTCAGCATTCCAGTTGTTCGCTGCCGACGTTTTCTCAAATTGGAGCTTAAATACCTAGAATGGAACAGAACCATCAAACGTTGGGGATTTTACCTTCAGAGTAGACGTTGAAGTGTTTAGACGGTTCAATTGTAACTCCTGAATCCGATCTTTCTAAGCATCCATCTCGGCCTCCACTTTATCTTGTCGTTCACTAACAGCCTCCAGCTGCGATGAGAATTTCGTTTCCTGTGCCTCCAGCTTTGTTGAGATACGCTCTTCTTGTGCTTCGAGCTGTAATGTTATGCGTGCCTCTTGTTGTTTTAATTGTTCTGCATTTGTGACGCCATGTGTGTTTTCTGTTCTTCCAATTGTGTTTCCATCTTGGATGTTATTTCTGACGACATCTCTGAGGTACGTGTCTCTTGTGCCTCAATCTTCGATGTTATTCGTGTCTGTTGGGATTCCAATTGTGATGTTACTTGCGACGCCATTTCTGAAATGCGTACCTCCTGTGATTCTAGTTGGGATGATATTTGCGACGACATTTATGTTACTGTCGATGTTTGAGCAGCTATTGCAGCCAATATCATGTTCAAGTCTGTGCTCGTAACTGCGATGTTTCGTTTTTCTCTTCAATTTTTGTTGTTGTCTCGTCCCCATCAGGATAAAAGACATACTCGTCCACATCAATTCCTTCTGCTTCCATTGCCTCTCGTAGCCATGCCTGAAGTTCGAATTTAACGCCGCTTGTATTCAAATCACGGCTCTCCAACTCCTTCTTCAGTTGCTGGATCTTCAATTCACTGAACTTTGCCATGTCCTTGTTGTCCTCCGGAATTTATTCAACAATCCCACTTCTGACACCAATTGTAACGAATTTCCTGGAAATCCTCTTATTTGCAATCCTCTGCTAAGTTCGAATCGCTAAACTGTTGAATAGATAACTCCAATATGTAATAATGCAAAATGGCCTTTTTTAAAGTACTTCACAATAACACTCAAACTGTGCAACGAATTGCTTGCTTAATAACCAAACTGATTGATAGCTCAAATGAAACTCTACTATTCAAAATAATACTGCTCTTGCTCGCTAGATAGCGTCTTAATCGAAATCTCAAATCAAACTGAATTCCAGCGCCTCTACAATTTCCGCCTTTTATACTCTTTGATTTCAACCTTCGCATCTTCTAGGCGCTTCCAGAATCGACTAGTCCAGCAGCTCTCAAACTTCTCAGCTGTAACTACAATTGCACAATTTTATAGTTTTTCTCATTGCATACTTATAGGAGTATCTCAGATATATGCATGTGTTTGTGCATTGACTCTCCGCTGCTCGTATACGTACATGGTACAGATGTGTAGACGCAATTATTATTTAGTTTATGTAGATACATAATGATTGATCTATGGATGTGAATTCACGTCACTGCTTAGCATCGGCTTAGAGATAGCAGCACCCCTTAGTTTTGCTAATATTCGTAACAATATAAAAAGCAGTGTATATTTTGATTGTCACTCCATAATTCGAGAACGGATAGAAAGATTGCCATGAAATTTTTAGGTAAGATACAGGAAGGATAGATGATGGTTAGGTTAGGTTAGGTTGCAAGGGCTGAGTTGAACACTATGCTAACAGCTCACTACTTAGGCCACCAATGGGCCCATTGTAATACCGTTTACGGTCTCAAAAGAGGACCCCTACCCTGCCTAAACCGGGTCAAACCACCTCGTTGAAATTATAAATTTTGCCAGAGCCTTTACTTCATAGCAAGAGACCTCAGCGAGGCCATGTAGAAAAGGTTTACCGAGGATAGCCATCCTACGCCTACTAAGCGCTGGACAGTGACAGAGAAGGTGCTGGACGCTCTCTTCCTCTTCTGTACATCTGCAGCTGCGACAATAGTCGAAGGTCGTTACCCCCATTCTAGCACCGTGCGTGCCTATTAAACAATGCCCTGTTAGAACCCTTATCAGGGACGATAGAGCTGATTTGTTTAAAATCAGAAGCGCTTCTCTGCGCCCCTTGTCTATTGAGGGCCAGGTTTGGCTGGATGTCTCAAACGATGATATGGCTGAACATAGTCCATTTGCGATTCTTATAGTGCTTGTGTTCACACGAAGCCTGAAAGCGGCCATGGGTATGCCTACCGAATCATTTCCCGGAAAGATATGGTCGGTGGTGCCTCTTCTGGCCAGCTCGTCTGCTCTGCAATTGCCCTCAATATCCCTGTGCCCAGGTACCCATATAAGGCTGATACTGAACTGCTGAGCCATTTCGTTAAGAGATCTGCGGCATTCAGTGACCGACTTTGCGTTGTCGACGAATGAGTCCAGGGCCTTTAATGCGGCCTGGCTGTCTGAGAAAATAAACACCCGTTTACCATCCTTAGGCGTAGACCCGAGATGGTTCACAGCCCTGTGTATTGCCAGAATTCCCGCTTGGTAAACATTACAGTGAATGGTAGGCGAAAAGGGACCTCTAGATTCAGATCCGGCGAAAAAAGGCCTGCTCCCACCTTCCCGTCAAGCTTAGAACCATGCGTGAATATGTTGATGGCACCCGGTACCGTTTGTTGTCTAGTATTCCAGTCCTGTCGCGATGGTATATATATACTATAATTTTTAACGAAGACGTTATTTGGCGTGGAGTAGTCAGTGCGCACCGGTATTGGGACTGGGGCGCTCGTGCCCAGGATTGTCGCGTGTCCACTAGATCCATTTGGCCAGAGACCTGTTTCCGTTATGCGTAGAGCGGCGATGACCGCTATTTCCTTCGCCACCAGGTCAAGAGGTGGAAGGTATAGCATTGTGTTGAGTGCTTCAGATGGAGGGAGCCGAGAGCTCCGGTAATGCAGAGCTCCGAACTCCATTGCACCTTTTGAAGCGTCTTAAGGTAGGTAGTTTTAGCAAGTGCAGGCCACCAGACCAAGGCACCATAAAGAAGAATCGGGCGCACAATGGCTGTATAAATCCAGTATGTCACCTTGGGGGAGAATCCCCAGGAGGTGCCAATTGCCCTCTTGCAGGTGAGCAGCGCTGCTGCTGCCTTCTTGCTTCGCTCCACTATATGGTTACTCCATAATAGCTTCCTATCCAGAATTATTCCCAAATACTTGACTCGATCGCTAAACGCTAAAAACGTACCCCCAATTCTTGGCGGTGTTAGATTTGGTACCTTATACCTCCTCGTGAAGAGGACAAGCTCGGTTTTATCCGGGTTGACTTCCAAGCCTGTGGCTGTGGCCCAGTGCGAGATTTTGGATAGTGCCCCTTCCATTAGGTTGCAAAGAGTTTGCGGAAATTTCCCCCGCATGGTGACGCAGATGTCATCTGCATACGCGATCACTTGGTGACCTTCCAATTCCATGAGGCGGAGTAGTTGGTTGACGGTAACCACCCAAAGTAGCGGAGAGAGAACACCTCTCTGCGGAGTGCCTCTGCCGACCGGTCTGCGGATCACGCATCCACCTAGCTCAGTTTTAATCTGTCTACGCGTAAGCAGATTGTATATAAACTCCACCAAGCACGCGTCCACTCCCAGATCGGTCAGCGCCGAGGTGATGGCCTCCGGGAGAACGTTGTTGAAGGCACCCGCTATATCTAGAAATGCCACCAATGTGCATTCCTTGAGGTCTAGTGACCTTTCGATAGCGGATACCAGTGAGTGCAAGGCCGTGTCAGTTGACCTACCCTTAGTATAGGCATGCTGTGCTTGCGAAAGAAGCGACGGCTCATTCCTCCTCCTGATGTGGTCCTCTAGAAGTCTTTCAAGCGCTTTAAGCAGAAAAGAAGATAAGCTTATAGGCCTATAATCATTTGGTTTAGAGTGGGAGGGTTTCCCTGCCTTGGGGATAAAGACCAAGTTGACTTCCCTCCACGATACTGGTACGTAAGCCTAAGATAACCTATAAACATCCCTTTAATCCAGGGCGATTTCGATAGCACCTTGGAGATTTCGATAGCACCTTCCTTAACCGGGAGGCCGCGGATGCGGATTCAATCCTGCCACAGAAATCCCTCCAGGAGGATCGCTTCCCATTTCGGATTGCTTTTTTATATATATTTATCTTCGCTTTATAAGCAGCCCATGAGGATTCATGTCCATCATGCTTTGCTTTATTGAAGGCCGCCCTACATGACTTTCTAAGTTTATCAAGATCGGATGACCACCATGGTGGTTTGTGAGTTCCCAAAACCTTTTTAGCCGGGCAAGCCCTATCTAAAGCATTCAAGCAATTTTTACTGAACTTATTTACAAACACGTTCTTCTAATATTATGTATATACTTAGGACTTGCGTGCGCCTGCGATATAGAAAAACTTATATATCTATGGTCAGAAAAGGAGTGCTCCTTTAGAACCCTCCATGAAACGATCAGGTCACTGAAAGAGTCTGTGACCAGTGTTATATCAAGGACCTCTTTGTGGTTCCTCGTAATGAAAGTGGGATCATTTCCCCCATTACATATACTCAGATTAGTGCCTAACAGATAGTTGAATAGAGACTCACCTCGGTCATTTGTATCTCTGCTGTCCCAATGGGCGTGATGAGCATTGGCGTCGCCTCCGAGCAGGATAAAATCGTTTCGTGGATTTGCCGCTCTCACGAACTCCTTGAATTTATCCAGTGGTAATGAGCTTTGGTGATCGTGCTCTAGGTAGAAGGAGGCAAGTTTAAAGCTCCTCCCTAGCACCTCGACGCTGACCGCTGTCAAATCCCCATCGCTATAATTGGGTAGAAGAAAAACATTAAGAGTAGACTTAGCCAATATACATGTGCGAGGCTTACCCTTTTCCTGAGCGCTATAAAGCTTATACGCTGGTGTCCGCAGGCCACAGATCCTATTGCCAGTGATCCACGGCTCCTGGACTAGAACGATGTCTACCGCACCTGAAGACAGGTGCAGTAGGAGTGCAGCTGATGCTGCTTTGCAGTGATGCAGGTTTATTTGGAGGACCCGGATAACTGCTTGTTTGTGCTCTCCTCCGTGAGCGTCGCGTCGGAATCGCCATCCTCCAGAAGCTGACCCTCAGAGTACAACCCTCTGAGAGCCAAGCTTCCGCTCGAACCTGACGAGGCATAGCCACCAGCTTATTCGCCCTCGTCTACCCCCATCTCGACTTCACTGGGGGGAGTTCAGTCACCTCCGTACGAGATGCAAGGTTTACCAAGGCTTGGACATCAGCCTTATAAACCTTAAGGCTTATATTTTTGTAGCCGTAGCTTACCCTGAAATCCTGCCTTTTCAACGCTTCGACGCTTTCGCTGTCGAGCAGCAGGACTATCTGCATCGTGGCCTGTTCAGTCTTCTCCACGTTAACCACCTTCCAGTTTTGGGTCGGTAGACCCGGGTTGTACTCCTGGAGCAGTTCCAGGATATCAGCGGGGTCCGTTGGCGTCACTGGAACCCAGGCTCTCGCCCTTGGCCGTGAGGGGATATCACACGCCTCCACTACCTTGAGGCGCGGGCTCGGATACACCTCCCCTATCAGCGAAACGGCGGCTTTATAAAGCTTCGCCGACCTGGCGTCGTCACACGCAATTAGTTTTATATTGCCCTGGAACCACCCCGCATCGGTATAAGAAGGCGGCGGACCAGGGTTATCTTTTTTGACCTTAACGGCCACAGTAGCGAGCGCTGCCTCAATCCACTTCCACTGCTGTTTCGGGATCCTGCCATCTTCGCTGCTCTCGTCCATAACACCAATGATCTGCCGATCCTTGGCTATTTCGGCGAAAAACCGAGTCCAGCCTCCCTGCACTTTGGCCCTTTTCGGCGCCGTAGGGTTGGATTCATCTATAGACCGCTGGCGCTTCGAGGCTTCATCGCTCTCGACCCAGTCCGGCCTGAACTCCGGCAACATTTGCTTCGCCCAAGCAAGATCGCGCTGAGCCTTCGCCCAGTCCACCGCGGAAACTCTCCCCTCCCTTCTCGGCATTCCTACGCAGGATCCGGGCAGCCCAGCGCTTGTCCTGATGACTGGGATTTTTGACTCCCTTGACCCTAGAGCCGCCCCCCACACCCCTGGAGCCCCCAGCAGCCAAACCGCCAGACGCTTGACGCAGAGTGGCAGCCGTGATGGTGGCTACGAGATGGGTGGCAGCCGCCCCAAGGGCCTCCCGGTCGGTGGCCCCTCCCCGAAAGATACCGGCCTTTGGAATACCCTGGCTGGATTTTTCCTCAGCCCTTTCCTGCCTAGATTGGCCCTATAGCCGACCCCTCCACTCACCCTGGGGCCCCAGTAGTTGACCCACCAGACGCTTGTCGCTGGGTGGAGGGTTTGCTGGTGGGGCCCAAGGGAGGGGCAGTAGTGGCACTGATGGCCCCCCGGTCAGTACCCCCTCCATGAGAGGTACTGGCCATCGGACTGCTCGAACCGGATAAACTCTCGGCCCTTTTCTGCCTATCTGCCGCTGCAGCAGCGAACCTCTGAGGAGTTCTCTCAGCTAATTTTAGGCCCGGCTGAGCCGTAGCCTTTGTGGACAAGCTCCTAACGACTTCTTTTTTGGAGAGTCGCCCTACTTACCAATTTTTAAAAATTTTTCCTCCATACTTAAAACCCACGAGTAGCGGAGAAGGGGAAAGGTCCACCCGGACAGAGATCCACGATGTCCGGGTAAGGCTTAATAGCATCGAAGGTCGCCCGGTATTCGATGCACTCCGTTAACGACTGGGCTATTTTTCGGGCCCCAGCCAGGCTGATCCTCGCCACGGGTCGTATAACACCTTGATCCAGCCCATTAAGGAGAAGGGGAGAGAAAAAGGAAGAAGAGGGAAAATAGGGTTTAAGGGGAGTGGGAAGAGAGGTCGCCGCTCGAATTAGCCGCCGAAGCGTTACCAGGTGCCACCACGAGGAGGCTCCGCCCCTACATGAGGGAGGGAGGGTGTAAAAACACCTACGAGTCGACGGTTTTGGGGTTACGCCGGTGAGTGCAAGGCGCAGAAACCCCCATGAGAGGCACGCGAGATGATGGTTAGTTGATTTTTAAATCCCAAATCGGTTTAGCCATTCTTGAGTTATGATTTTTTTTAGAAAAAATTCAAATACATATATAAAAATCAAATTCTGTGTGTGTGTGCTCGCTATGGAAACGTATTTCCCACACTTCAATCATCACCAAATTTCGGCTATAGGTTCCCTCGGTCACCACACAGGTTTTAGGCTTAACATAATTTCTATATATAAAAGGGGCGTGGCACCTCCCATACAAATGGAATTTTTGGTACTGCATAACTCTGAAGGTACACATGCCAGAACATTGAAATTCAGTAAGGAGTTATATGAGGTCAATCCCTAACACAACCAAGAAAATGTGGAATTGGGAAAAAGGGGGTGTGGCACCTCCTATACAAATGGAATATATCAAACTTCATATCTCTGGATGTAGTAATGGTAGGACAATGAAAATTGGTAAGGAGCTATATGACGTTAAGTCTTAACACCTCCAGTAAAATGTGGAATTGGGAAAAAGGGGCGAGGCAACTTCCCTACAAATGCTTCTTCAGAATTTGGACCCACCAAAATTTTAAGCTCTTACAGTTTCCTGTACGCATTGCTTTTGCAATTACAATCAACAAAGCGCAAGGACAATCGCCTATTGTTGCAGGATTCAATTTCGAGAGTCCGTGCTTTTCCCATGGTCAGTGCTTGCTCTAGAGTTGGAACGCCAAAAAATATGTTTGTCTTTGCACCGAAGGAAAAAACCAAAAATATTGTGTACCCACATGCATTACAATAAGATACCATAATAAAATGTTTTAAACGAAAATCTCACCAAACATGCGTACAAAATTCAATTCAATTTACAGAACAATAAACTAAATTATGCACAAACAAAACAGAAAAAATAATGCAACATTCATTCGATCTCGGGCGTTACAACGTACGCCAGGTAAAGCTAGTTTATTTATATATGTAATACCACGAACAGTATTCCTGCCAGGATTCCAAGGCCTTTTGATTTCGTCTTGCAGAAATTTTTTATTTTCTTCTACTTAATATGGTTGGTGTCACACCCATTTTACAAAGTTTTTCCTAAAGTTATATTTTGCGTCAAAAAACCAATCCAATCACCATATTTCATCCCTTTTTCGTATTTGGTATAGAATAATGGCATTTTTTTCATTTTTCGAAATTTTCGATATGGAAAAAGTGGGCGTGAACTATGGACTATGAAAGTCGGATTTCGGCCATTTTTAATTCCAAGATAAAGTGAGTTCAGATAAGTACGTGAACTAAGTTTAGTAAAGATATATCGATTTTTGCTCAAGTTATCGTGTTAACGGCCGACCGGAAGGACAAACGGTCGACTGTGTATGAAAACTGGGCGCGGCTTTAACCGATTTTGGCCATTTTCATCAAAAACAGTTATCGTCAAAGAAGCTATGCCCTTACCAAATTTCGCAAGTGTAAGGATCACCTTATACAACATATGAATCGCAAAAATGGAGGTAACATTGCGTTGATATTGTATTTCCTATCATACATTTTTAATCTAATATTTTCTTGCTTGACAATTGTTCTTAATAAATACATAATTAACTTTTTCGTAATTAAAATACAAAAAACAATTCACTCCGTTAATATTTTCCCTTTCAATTTAGAAGTGGGGTGGTTCGCGCGTACACGATGTGGAAATATGTGCTAAGCGTGTAAGGGTGCATCTTTCTTTAAAAAACGGCTACGTACTTGAATAATCGTGTCGAGGTCTACAACGTGAAATGTGCTAAAAGTTTACCAGTGCATTCTGAAAGATAGATCGACAAAAGGACACCCTATTTGAATAATAAATAATAGTTTAAAAAAACTAAAAAACATGCTTTTATAGCTAACCGAACTAAAAAATAGAAAATAATTTTCAATTAAAAAGAGTTTATATAACAGTAGGAGAAGGTCAAACAATCATTTATAGTTAACCACCTCAAAATAAAACTATAATAAAATTTAAGTTATTAACAGAATAATTTAATTCACAGTAAAAAGCGTGGGGTGCATTTGACTACATTTCATATTTCCTCTCAGATAGTTGCCAATAGAATGATTGTAACATTCAATATCAAGCACCCCACGATTTGATTTAAATTATTCTGTTTATAACTTAAATTTTATTATAATTTTATTTTGAGGTGGTTAACTATAAATGATTGTTTGACCTTCTCCTACTGTTATATAAACTCTTTTTAATTGAAAATTATTTTATATTTTTTAGTTCTTTTTTAGTAAACACATGTTTGTCAATGCCGGTCTTTTTCTCGCAGGTACTTTTAATTTCGCTTTATTTGGCCCATTCGATCCATCAACCTTTTCTTTTGACTTTCGTGGCATTTGTCGAGTCTTCTCCACCATTACTCGATTACTACTGAACCCTTTCTCCAACTTGAAGTTAAGTGGTATATCCTGGTTCTCATAACGCATCACTCTTCTCTGCATCTCGATCTTGATGTCATGGTCAATCAAGAAGTCCCCTCCCAATATGACTTCTTCAACGATCTTTGCCACAACGAATTTGTGTAGAACCATGACCTTTCCAATCAAGACTTCACATATCACTTCTCCCTGAACTTGGTTATACTCGCCATCGACCGTACGCAACCTTGCTCCAGGTAACGGCTTTATTCTCCTGTTGACCAAGTCAGATCGGATCAAGGAATGAGATGCGCCCGTATATACAGTCAGTACACGTACTTTACCATCCACATTCCCTCTGACGGTAAGACTGCTCGATTTTCTACCAATTTGCAACACAGATAACACAGGGCAATCAATAGCTGGATCTATCTCTCGATCTCTAAATCTTACTCGCTCTTGCTCATCTCCTCCAGCTTTGCGTTTACGGCCACCCATATTGTTGGAACTATTAGGACCAAGATCGCAATGACGTGCAATGTGACCTGGGTTGGCGCACTTGAAATATTTAATAACTCCGGCATTCTTCTGTTGAGATCCCTTCAGTGCTTCCAAAATTGTGTCTACCCACTCTGGCCTTTCTACTTCCACACGGCGTGCTTTTAAAACTGGCTTACACAAAAGTGAGGCTGTTTCCTGAGTCAGTGCATGCGATACCGTTTCAGCAAATGTTAGTTTTGGATTCGCATATGTAGCCCGCTTCGTTTCCACATCCCGTATGCCATTTATAAAGCTCTGGATTTTTACCCTTTCAGTGTATTCCACGGGTGCGTCCGCATTTGCAAGATGAGCCAATCTTTCAATATCTGAAGCAAACTCCTGCAATGTCTCATTAGCTCTTTGGTGACGGTTTTGCAACTGAATTTGGAATATCTGTTTCCTATGCTCGCTTCCATAACGTCTCTCGACAGAGGCCATCAATGCTTCATAGTTGTTCCGCTCTCCTTCGGGAATCGTCTATAGGATTTCGGCTGCTGGCCCTTTCAATGCCACGAACAGAGCTGCAACTTTATCTTCAGCATTCCAGTTGTTCGCTGCCGACGTTTTCTCAAATTGGAGCTTAAATACCTGGAATGGAACAGAACCATCAAACGTTGGGGATTTTACCTTCAGAGTAGACGTTGAAGTGTTTAGACGGTTCAATTGTAACTCCTGAATCCGATCTTTCTAAGCATCCATCTCGGCCTCCACTTTATCTTGTCGTTCACTAACAGCCTCCAGCTGCGATGAGAATTTCGTTTCCTGTGCCTCCAGCTTTGTTGAGATACGCTCTTCTTGTGCTTCGAGCTGTAATGTTATGCGTGCCTCTTGTTGTTTTAATTGTTCTGCATTTGTGACGCCATGTGTGTTTTCTGTTCTTCCAATTGTGTTTCCATCTTGGATGTTATTTCTGACGACATCTCTGAGGTACGTGTCTCTTGTGCCTCAATCTTCGATGTTATTCGTGTCTGTTGGGATTCCAATTGTGATGTTACTTGCGACGCCATTTCTGAAATGCGTACCTCCTGTGATTCTAGTTGGGATGATATTTGCGACGACATTTATGTTACTGTCGATGTTTGAGCAGCTATTGCAGCCAATATCATGTTCAAGTCTGTGCTCGTAACTGCGATGTTTCGTTTTTCTCTTCAATTTTTGTTGTTGTCTCGTCCCCATCAGGATAAAAGACATACTCGTCCACATCAATTCCTTCTGCTTCCATTGCCTCTCGTAGCCATGCCTGAAGTTCGAATTTAACGCCGCTTGTATTCAAATCACGGCTCTCCAACTCCTTCTTCAGTTGCTGGATCTTCAATTCACTGAACTTTGTCATGTCCTTGTTGTCCTCCGGAATTTATTCAACAATCCCTCTTCTGACACCAATTGTAACGAATTTCCTGGAAATCCTCTTATTTGCAATCCTCTGCTAAGTTCGAATCGCTAAACTGTTAAATAGATAACTCCAATATGTAATAATGCAAAATGGCCTTTTTTAAAGTACTTCACAATAACACTCAAACTGTGCAACGAATTGCTTGCTTAATAACCAAACTGATTGATAGCTCAAATGAAACTCTACTATTCAAAATAATACTGCTCTTGCTCGCTAGATAGCGTCTTAATCGAAATCTCAAATCAAACTGAATTCCAGCGCCTCTACAATTTCCGCCTTTTATACTCTTTGATTTCAACCTTCGCATCTTCTAGGCGCTTCCAGAATCGACTAGTCCAGCAGCTCTCAAACTTCTCAGCTGTAACTACAATTGCACAATTTTATAGTTTTTCTCATTGCATACTTATAGGAGTATCTCAGATATATGCATATGTTTGTGCATTGACTCTCCGCTGCTCGTATACGTACATGGTACAGATGTGTAGACGCAATTATTATTTAGTTTATGTAGATACATAATGATTGATCTATGGATGTGAATTCACGTCACTGCTTAGCATCGGCTTAGAGATAGCAGCACCCCTTAGTTTTGCTAATATTCGTAACAATATAAAAAGCAGTGTATATTTTGATTGTCACTCCATAATTCGAGAACGGATAGAAAGATTGCCATGAAATTTTTAGGTAAGATACAGGAAGGATAGATGATGGTTAGGTTAGGTTAGGTTGCAAGGGCTGAGTTGAATACTATGCTAACAGCTCACTACTTAGGCCACCAATGGGCCCATTGTAATACCCCTTACGGTCTCAAAAGAGGACCCCTACCCTGCCTAAACCGGGTCAAACCACCTCGTTGAAATTATAAATTTTGCCAGAGCCTTTACTTCATAGCAAGAGACCTCAGCGAGGCCATGTAGAAAAGGTTTACCGAGGATAGCCATCCTACGCCTACTAAGCGCTGGACAGTGACAGAGAAGGTGCTGGACGCTCTCTTCCTCTTCTGTACATCTGCAGCTGCGACAATAGTCGAAGGTCGTTACCCCCATTCTAGCACCGTGCGTGCCTATTAAACAATGCCCTGTTAGAACCCTTATCAGGGACGATAGAGCTGATTTGTTTAAAATCAGAAGCGCTTCTCTGCGCCCCTTGTCTATTGAGGGCCAGGTTTGGCTGGATGTCTCAAACGATGATATGGCTGAACATAGTCCATTTGCGATTCTTATAGTGCTTGTGTTCACACGAAGCCTGAAAGCGGCCATGGGTATGCCTACCGAATCATTTCCCGGAAAGATATGGTCGGTGGTGCCTCTTCTGGCCAGCTCGTCTGCTCTGCAATTGCCCTCAATATCCCTGTGCCCAGGTACCCATATAAGGCTGATACTGAACTGCTGAGCCATTTCGTTAAGAGATCTGCGGCATTCAGTGACCGACTTTGCGTTGTCGACGAATGAGTCCAGGGCCTTTAATGCGGCCTGGCTGTCTGAGAAAATAAACACCCGTTTACCATCCTTAGGCGTAGACCCGAGATGGTTCACAGCCCTGTGTATTGCCAGAATTCCCGCTTGGTAAACATTACAGTGAATGGTAGGCGAAAAGGGACCTCTAGATTCAGATCCGGCGAAAAAAGGCCTGCTCCCACCTTCCCGTCAAGCTTAGAACCATGCGTGAATATGTTGAGGGCACCCGGTACCGTTTGTTGTCTAGTATTCCAGTCCTGTCGCGATGGTATATATATACTATAATTTTTAACGAAGACGTTATTTGGCGTGCAGTAGTCAGTGCGCACCGGTATTGGGACTGGGGCGCTCGTGCCCAGGATTGTCGCGTGTCCACTAGATCCATTTGGCCAGAGACCTGTTTCCGTTATGCGTAGAGCGGCGATGACCGCTATTTCCTTCGCCACCAGGTCAAGAGGTGGAAGGTATAGCATTGTGTTGAGTGCTTCAGATGGAGGGAGCCGAGAGCTCCGGTAATGCAGAGCTCCGAACTCCGTTGCACCTTTTGAAGCGTCTTAAGGTAGGTAGTTTAGCAAGTGCAGGCCACCAGACCAAGGCACCATAAAGAAGAATCGGGCGCACAATGGCTGTATAAATCCATTATGTCACCTTGGGGGAGAATCCCCAGGAGGTGCCAATTGCCCTCTTGCAGGTGAGCAGCGCTGCTGCTGCCTTCTTGCTTCGCTCCACTATATGGTTACTCCATAATAGCTTCCTATCCAGAATTATTCCCAAATACTTGACTCGATCGCTAAACGCTAAAAACGTACCCCCAATTCTTGGCGGTGTTAGATTTGGTACCTTATACCTCCTCGTGAAGAGGACAAGCTCGGTTTTATCCGGGTTGACTTCCAAGCCTGTGGCTGTGGCCCAGTGCGAGATTTTGGATAGTGCCCCTTCCATTAGGTTGCAAAGAGTTTGCGGAAATTTCCCCCGCATGGTGACGCAGATGTCATCTGCATACGCGATCACTTGGTGACCTTCCAATTCCATGAGGCGGAGTAGTTGGTTGACGGTAACCACCCAAAGTAGCGGAGAGAGAACACCTCCCTGCGGAGTGCCTCTGCCGACCGGTCTGCGGATCACGCATTAACCTAGCTCAGTTTTAATCTGTCTACGCGTAAGCAGATTGTATATAAACTCCACCAAGCACGCGTCCACTCCCAGATCGGTTAGCGCCGAGGTGATGGCCTCCGGGAGAACGTTGTTGAAGGCACCCGCTATATCTAGATATGCCACCAATGTGTATTCCTTGAGGTCTAGTGACCTTTCGATAGCGGATACCAGTGAGTGCAAGGCCGTGTCAGTTGACCTACCCTTAGTATAGGCATGCTGTGCTTGCGAAAGAAGCGACGGCTCATTCCTCCTCCTGATGTGGTCCTCTAGAAGTCTTTCAAGCGCTTTAAGCAGAAAAGAAGATAAGCTTATAGGCCTATAATCATTTGGTTTAGAGTGGGAGGGTTTCCCTGCCTTGGGGATAAAGACCAAGTTGACTTCCCTCCACGATACTGGTACGTAAGCCTAAGATAACCTATAAACATCCCTTTAATCCAGGGCGATTTCGATAGCACCTTGGAGATTTCGATAGCACCTTCCTTAACCGGGAGGCCGCGGATGCGGATTCAATCCTGCTGCAGAAATCCCTCCAGGAGGATCGCTTCCCATTTCGGATTGCTTTTTTATATATATTTATCTTCGCTTTATAAGCAGCCCATGAGGATTCATGTCCATCATGCTTTGCTTTATTGAAGGCCGCCCTACATGACTTTCTAAGTTTATCAAGATCGGACGACCACCATGGTGGTTTGTGAGTTTCCAAAACCTTTTTAGCCGGGCAAGCCCTATCTAAAGCATTCAAGCAATTTTTACTGAACTTATTTACAAACACGTCCAGCTCCTCCTCGCTTTCTGGCCTCGTACCTCCTCAGATAGTTTTTTACCTATAATCTTCTTATAGTAGCCCCAGTTAGTTCTTCTAATATTATGTATATACTTAGGACTTGCGTGCGCCTGCGATATAGAAAAACTTATATATCTATGGTCAGAAAAGGAGTGCTCCTTTAGAACCCTCCATGAAACGATCAGGTCACTGAAAGAGTCTGTGACCAGTGTTATATCAAGGACCTCTTTGTGGTTCCTCGTAATGAAAGTGGGATCATTTCCCCCATTACATATACTCAGATTAGTGCCTAACAGATAGTTGAATAGAGACTCACCTCGGTCATTTGTATCTCTGCTGTCCCAATGGGCGTGATGAGCATTGGCGTCGCCTCCGAGCAGGATAAAATCGTTTCGTGGATTTGCCGCTCTCACGAACTCCTTGAATTTATCCAGTGGTAATGAGCTTTGGTGATCGTGCTCTAGGTAGAAGGAGGCAAGTTTAAAGCTCCTCCCTAGCACCTCGACGCTGACCGCTGTCAAATCCCCATCGCTATAATTGGGTAGAAGAAAATCATTAAGAGTAGACTTAGCCAATATACATGTGCGAGGCTTACCCTTTTCCTGAGCGCTATAAAGCTTATACGCTGGTGTCCGCAGGCCACAGATCCTATTGCCAGTGATCCACGACTCCTGGACTAGAACGATGTCTACCGCACCTGAAGACAGGTGCAGTAGGAGTGCAGCTGATGCTGCTTTGCAGTGATGCAGGTTTATTTGGAGGACCCGGATAACTGCTTGTTTGTGCTCTCCTCCGTGAGCGTCGCGTCGGAATCGCCATCCTCCAGAAGCTGACCCTCAGAGTACAACCCTCTGAGAGCCAAGCTTCCGCTCGAACCTGACGAGGCATAGCCACCAGCTTATTCGCCCTCGTCTACCCCCATCTCGACTTCACTGGGGGGAGTTCAGTCACCTCCGTACGAGATGCAAGGTTTACCAAGGCTTGGACATCAGCCTTATAAACCTTAAGGCTTATATTTTTGAAGCCGTAGCTTACCCTGAAATCCTGCCTTTTCAACGCTTCGACGCTTTCGCTGTCGAGCAGCAGGACTATCTGCATCGTGGCCTGTTCAGTCTTCTCCACGTTAACCACCTTCCAGTTTTGGGTCGGTAGACCCGGGTTGTACTCCTGGAGCAGTTCCAGGATATCAGCGGGGTCCGTTGGCGTCACTGGAACCCAGGCTCTCGCCCTTGGCCGTGAGGGGATATCACACGCCTCCACTACCTTGAGGCGCGGGCTCGGATACACCTCCCCTATCAGCGAAACGGCGGCTTTATAAAGCTTCGCCGACCTGGCGTCGTCACACGCAATTAGTTTTATATTGCCCTGGAACCACCCCGCATCGGTATAAGAAGGCGGCGGACCAGGGTTATCTTTTTTGACCTTAACGGCCACAGTAGCGAGCGCTGCCTCAATCCACTTCCACTGCTGTTTCGGGATCCTGCCATCTTCGCTGCTCTCGTCCATAACACCAATGATCTGCCGATCCTTGGCTATTTCGGCGAAAAACCGAGTCCAGCCTCCCTGCACTTTGGCCCTTTTCGGCGCCGTAGGGTTGGATTCATCTATAGACCGCTGGCGCTTCGAGGCTTCATCGCTCTCGACCCAGTCCGGCCTGAACTCCGGCAACATTTGCTTCGCCCAAGCAAGATCGCGCAGAGCCTTCGCCCAGTCCACCGCGGAAACTTTCCCCTCCCTTCTCGGCGAGGAGGCATTCCTACGCAGGATCCGGGCAGCCCAGCGCTTGTCCTGATGACTGGGCTTTTTGACTCCCTTGACCCTAGAGCCGCCCCCACACCCCTGGAGCCCCCAGCAGCCAAACCGCCAGACGCTTGACGCAGAGTGGCAGCCGTGATGGTGGCTACGAGATGGGCGGCAGCCGCCCCAAGGGCCTCCCGGTCGGTGGCCCCTCCCCGAAAGATACCGGCCTTTGGAATACCCTGGCTGGATTTTTCCTCAGCCCTTTCCTGCCTAGATTGGCCCTATAGCCGACCCCTCCACTCACCCTGGGGCCCCAGTAGTTGACCCACCAGACGCTTGTCGCTGGGTGGAGGGTTTGCTGGTGGGGCCCAAGGGAGGGGCAGTAGTGGCACTGATGGCCCCCCGGTCAGTACCCCCTCCATGAGAGGTACTGGCCATCGGACTGCTCGAACCGGATAAACTCTCGGCCCTTTTCTGCCTATCTGCCGCTGCAGCAGCGAACCTCTGAGGAGTTCTCTCAGCTAATTTTAGGCCCGGCTGAGCCGTAGCCTTTGCGGACAAGCTCCTAACGACTTCTTTTTTGGAGAGTCGCCCTACTTACCAATTTTAAAAAATTTTTCCTCCATACTTAAAACCCACGAGTAGCGGAGAAGGGGAAAGGTCCACCCGGACAGAGATCCACGATGTCCGGGTAAGGCTTAATAGCATCGAAGGTCGCCAGGTATTCGATGCACTCCGTTAACGACTGGGCTATTTTTCGGGCCCCAGCCAGGCTGATCCTCGCCACGGGTCGTATAACACCTTGATCCAGCCCATTAAGGAGAAGGGGAGAGAAAAAGGAAGAAGAGGGAAAATAGGGTTTAAGGGGAGTGGGAAGAGAGGTCGCCGCTCGAATTAGCCGCCGAAGCGTTATCAGGTGCCACCACGAGGAGGCTCCGCCCCTACATGAGGGAGGGAGGGTGTAAAAACACCTACGAGTCGACGGTTTTGGGGTTACGCCGGTGAGTGCAAGGCGCAGAAACCCCCATGAGAGGCACGCGAGATGATGGTTAGTTGATTTTTAAATCCCAAATCGGTTTAGCCATTCTTGAGTTATGATTTTTTTTAGAAAAAATTCAAATACATATATAAAAATCAAATTCTGTGTGTGTGTGCTCGCTATGGAAACGTATTTCCCACACTTCAATCATCACCAAATTTCGGCTATAGGTTCCCTCGGTCACCACACAGGTTTTAGGCTTAACATAATTTCTATATATAAAAGGGGCGTGGCACCTCCCATACAAATGGAATTTTTGGTACTGCATAACTCTGAAGGTACACATGCCAGAACATTGAAATTCAGTAAGGAGTTATATGAGGTCAATCCCTAACACAACCAAGAAAATGTGGAATTGGGAAAAAGGGGGTGTGGCACCTCCTATACAAATGGAATATATCAAACTTCATATCTCTGGATGTAGTAATGGTAGGACAATGAAAATTGGTAAGGAGCTATATGACGTTAAGTCTTAACACCTCCAGTAAAATGTGGAATTGGGAAAAAGGGGCGAGGCAACTTCCCTACAAATGCTTCTTCAGAATTTGGACCCACCAAAATGTTAAGCTCTTACAGTTTCCTGTACGCATTGCTTTTGCAATTACAATCAACAAAGCGCAAGGACAATCGCCTATTGTTGCAGGATTCAATTTCGAGAGTCCGTGCTTTTCCCATGGTCAGTGCTTGCTCTAGAGTTGGAACGCCAAAAAATATGTTTATCTTTGCACCGAAGGAAAAAACCAAAAATATTGTGTACCCACATGCATTACAATAAGATACCATAATAAAATGTTTTAAACGAAAATCTCACCAAACATGCGTACAAAATTCAATTCAATTTACAGAACAATAAACTAAATTATGCACAAACAAAACAGAAAAAATAATGCAACATTCATTCGATCTCGGGCGTTACAACGTACGCCAGGTAAAGCTAGTTTATTTATATATGTAATACCACGAACAGTATTCCTGCCAGGATTCCAAGGCCTTTTGATTTCGTCTTGCAGAAATTTTTTATTTTCTTCTACTTAATATGGTTGGTGTCACACCCATTTTACAAAGTTTTTCCTAAAGTTATATTTTGCGTCAAAAAACCAATCCAATCACCATATTTCATCCCTTTTTCGTATTTGGTATAGAATAATGGCATTTTTTTCATTTTTCGAAATTTTCGATATGGAAAAAGTGGGCGTGAACTATGGACTATGAAAGTCGGATTTCGGCCATTTTTAATTCCAAGATAAAGTGAGTTCAGATAAGTACGTGAACTAAGTTTAGTAAAGATATATCGATTTTTGCTCAAGTTATCGTGTTAACGGCCGACCGGAAGGACAAACGGTCGACTGTGTATGAAAACTGGGCGCGGCTTTAACCGATTTTGGCCATTTTCATCAAAAACAGTTATCGTCAAAGAAGCTATGCCCTTACCAAATTTCGCAAGTGTAAGGATCACCTTATACAACATATGAATCGCAAAAATGGAGGTAACATTGCGTTGATATTGTATTTCCTATCATACATTTTTAATCTAATATTTTCTTGCTTGACAATTGTTCTTAATAAATACATAATTAACTTTTTCGTAATTAAAATACAAAAAACAATTCACTCCGTTAATATTTTCCCTTTCAATTTAGAAGTGGGGTGGTTCGCGCGTACACGATGTGGAAATATGTGCTAAGCGTGTAAGGATGCATCTTTCTTTAAAAAACGGCTACGTACTTGAATAATCGTGTCGAGGTCTACAACGTGAAATGTGCTAAAAGTTTACCAGTGCATTCTGAAAGATAGATCGACAAAAGGACACCCTATTTGAATAATAAATAATAGTTTAAAAAAACTAAAAAACATGCTTTTATAGCTAACCGAACTAAAAAATAGAAAATAATTTTCAATTAAAAAGAGTTTATATAACAGTAGGAGAAGGTCAAACAATCATTTATAGTTAACCACCTCAAAATAAAACTATAATAAAATTTAAGTTATTAACAGAATAATTTAATTCACAGTAAAAAGCGTGGGGTGCATTTGACTACATTTCATATTTCCTCTCAGATTGCCAATAGAATGATTGTAACATTCAATATCAAGCACCCCACGATTTGATTTAAATTATTCTGTTTATAACTTAAATTTTATTATAATTTTATTTTGAGGTGATTAACTATAAATGATTGTTTGACCTTCTACTACTGTTATATAAACTCTTTTTAATTGAAAATTCTTTTCTATTTTTTAGTTCGGGTAGCTATAAAACCGTGTTTTTTTTAGTTTTTTTTAAACTATTATTTATTTTTAATTTTTTAGTTCAAGTAATTTTAAAAGTTTTAGTCGAGAGTGATTAAACCTCGAAATGCCAGCGGTCCATGGATGAATCCAACCCCACGGCACCGAAAAGGGCCAAGACGCAGGGGGGCTGGACGCGGTCTTTCGCCGAAATTGCCAAGGGTAGGCAGATCATTGGCATTATAGACGAGAGCAGCGAAGATTGCAGGATCCCGAAACAACAGTGGATCGAGGCCGCGCTCGCTACGATGGCCGTTAAGATTAAGAAAGGCAACCTGGTCCACCGCCATCTTACACCGATGCAGGGTGGTTCCAGGGCAATGTCAATCTAATTGGCGCGTAATATCCCCTCACGACCAAGGGCTAGAGTCTGTGTTCCAGTGACGCCAACGGATGCAGCTGACATCCTAGAGCTGCTCCAGGAGTATAACCCGCAACAGGTTTGGAAGTCAACCCGGATAAAAGCGAGCTTGTCCTCTTCACGAGGAGGTACAAAGTACCAAATCTTACACCGCCAAGAATTGGGGGTTCGTTCTTAGCGTTTAGCGATCAACTCAAGTATTTGGGAGGCATTCTGTATAGGAAGCTATTATGGAGTGACCATATGGTGGAGCGATCCAAGAAGGCAGCAGCAGAGCTGTTCACTTGCAAGAGGGCAATTGGCACCTCCTGGGGATTCTCCCCTAAGGTGACCTACTGGATTTACACAGCCATTGTGCACCCGATTCTTCTTTATGGTGCCTTGGTCTTGTGGCCTGCACTAGCTAAAATACCTATCTTCAAATGCTTCAAAAGTTGCAATGGAGTTCGGAGCTCTGCATTACCGGGGCTCTCTGCTCCACTCCAGATTCCTTTACATACATACATGGATACAAAAATACATAGATAGATACAGGCCAAGCAAATAAAAGCGTGTTAAAAAGGGCTCCAATATGCTCTTTCGTGGATGTGCCGTGCTTCCCCTTCTATCATTAATAAAGGCATTATGTGCAAGGTTTCAAATCTATGACCATTTGGGGCGGTCCCAAGTTCAACTGACCTTATGTTCGTTAACCTTATGTCTCCCCACCATCACATTATTGCATTGTCATTGAGCCTTGATACGTGTGGAAAGCTTCAATCAAAGTTATGGCCATTCAGAGTGGTAATAACGCCAATTGACCTTATGGCCTTTGACCTTATGTCACCACACCCTCACATTAATGCATTGTCATCGAGCCTTGATACGTGTGCCAAGTTTCAATCAAACCTATGGCCATTCAAAGTGGTAATAAGGCCAATTGACCTTATGTCACCACACCATCATATTAATGCATTGTCATCGAGCCCTGATACGACTGCAAAATTTGAATCAAACTTATGGCCATTCAAAGTGGTAATAACGCCAATTGACCTTATGGCCGTTGACCTTATGTCACCACACCATCACATTAATGCATTGTCATCGAGCCTTAATACGTCTGCAAAGTTTAAATCAAACTTATGGCCATTCAAAGTGGTAATAAGGCCAATTGACCTTATGTCCGTTGACCTTATGTCACCGCACCATCACATTTGTTATATTAGTAATAAAACTAATGTGTTTTACCTAATGTCCGAGTTCTTTATTAATTCATGTGCTTTAGCTTTCAGAGTTGCTGAGTGATTGACTTACATTGTTGCCGCTCTTGTATCATGATGTGATGTTCACACTTTCAAACTTATGTACTATTCATAATGTCTTCTTTTTTTTTTTTGTTTTTTTATATATAGTTTGGTTATACATAGTTGTTTAGATATTCTGGTTTCTTTATAATCTAATGTAATGTTATTGGTTATACATAGTTGTTTAGATACTCTGGTTTCTTTATAATCTCATGTAATGTTATTGGTTTATACATAGTTGTTTAGATATTCTGGTTTCTTTATAATACGACCCCATCTACTTCTAATAACAGGAGTGCCTCGTAGCTGTATTATTTACTGCTTCAATAGGTTGATTCTGGCTGTTATTACTGATATTTCCATTTTCGTTAATTGATACATTTTATTGTTGTTCTTCTAGTGGTAGTCTAATTCATACTTTACTTTTTTTAATTTTGTTGCCTTAGAGAGGTCTTTTCGATTACCTGTTACAATTGTATTGTTCTCTGTTTTAACATTGTATGATCTAGGATTATGATGTTTACTGATAATTATACCACTTTGATGAGGTGTCGTTTTGTTTCTTTCATCATGTATCTTAACTTTTTCACCTACCTTAAATTCTTTTAGTGATTTAGAACCTCTATCGTAGTACACCTTTTGTTTCTCTTGGCGTTCATATAGCCTTTTTCTAAAATCTTTTGAATCTATTCTGTCTTTATTTGCATTCGGTATTATATTTCTCACTTTTCTGTTATACATTAATTCTGCTGGCGTTATGCCACTATTGTCAATCGGCATATTTGTTAATTGCAACAGAGCCATTTCCTCATCTTTCCCTTCCTGAGTAGCCTTTTTCATCATATTTTGAATAGTTTGTATATATCTCTCTGCTAGCCCGTTTGACTGATGGTGTTTTGGTGTAGTTGTCTTATGTTCAAAACCCCACTGCTCTGTAAATTTTTTAAATTCCCAACTAGTATACTGTGTACCTGAATATGAATATAATACTTTCGGTATCCCATATCTTGCAAAGAATTCTTTTAGTGCTTCTATCGTTGAAGCTGCAGTTAAATTATTTAGATTTTTTATCTCTATATATTTGCTATATGTGTCTACGACCATTATATATGTTTTACCACGCATAAAAAATATATCCGACGCCACTATTTCCCAAGGATGGTTTGGTATAGCTTTTTCAATCATAGGTTCTTTACAATTGTCTTTTTGATACCCACAGCATATATCGCAGTTACCTACTACATCATCAATTTGCTTTGACATACCTAACCAAAATATAATTTTTCTAGCTAACATTTTCATTTCTCTTTGCCAAAGTGTGCATAATGTATTTTCAACAACATTGCTTTTTTCATTGTACTTGGTATGACTATCTTATTGTTTTTTAATAATAATCCATTACATTCTGATAATTCATCTCTAAAGGAATAATAGGGTTTTACCACATTTATTACCTTGTTCTTGTTCTGTGGCCAGCCATTCTTTACATACTTTATAACTTCTTGTAGTTCTTTATCTTTGCTTGTTTCCAGCTTTAATTCATTCATTCTTACATCTGATACACTTAAGTGTTTTTCAATCATCATGACATAACATTAAATTTTTTCTTCTTCAGAAGATTTTGTATTTTTTAAATAAGCTCTACTTAAGTGATCAGCAAGAAGCAACTTCTTACCTGGTACATGGATAAGCCCAAAATCAAAATTGTGTAAACTAATTCTCATTCTTTGCAATCGGGAAGGTATTTTATTCATAGGCTTTTTAAAGATAGAAATTAAGGGTTTATGATCCCTCTCTACAATAAACTTCTGGCCAAACAAATATTGATTGAATTTATGGCATCCGAATACAATTGCTAAACTTTCTTTTTCTATTTGGCTGTACATTTTTTCCGTTTCTGTTAATGCCCGTGAGCCATATGCCACTGGTCTTTCATTTTGAATTATTACACACCCTAGTCCCTCACTTGATGCATCTACACTCAATTCTATGGGTTTGTTGACATTAAAAATGCTAATACTGGAGGACAACATAGCGCCTCCTTGAGTTTTCTAAATGAGCTTTGTTGTCTGAGCCCCATACAAATGGCAAATCTTTTTTTTATTAGATGTCGTAAGTTGCTAGTCAATTGTGCCGCTTTGGGAATAAACTATACCACATAATTTATGGTCCCTAAGAATGTCAACAGTTCTTTTTTATTTTTCGGTTCTTTCATTTTTTCAATAAATTCAACTTTATCTTTATCAATTTCAATGCCATCGGCCGAAATAATATGGCCCAAATATTTTACTTTATTTACCATAAATGCACTTTTGCTCTTATTAAACTAAATACCATACGACCTGGCTCTATTAAAAACTTTATCTATAATTTTCACTAGATGTTCTTTCGACTCTGCCCAGATTAGCATATCATCAGCATATATACCAACATTTTCTATATCTTCAAAAATTTGATTGAAAACTCTGTAAAATACTTATGGACTGGAGCTTATGCCATATGGTAGCGTATTAAAAAAATATCTGCCAAATGGTGTATTGAAAGCTGTTAATTCTTTACTGCCTTCTGCTAATTCAGTTTGCCAAAATGCTTTATTTGCATCTAGCTTTGTAAAATATTTGTCTTCCTTACTTTTACATGCTCCCGTTTTATACACGAGCTTAAATATTGAGGGTCTAAACAAACTCTTATTGACCCATCTGGTTTACCTACGATTACAAGGGGATTTACAAAATCAGTAGGTTTTTCAACCTTTGATATGATACCTGCATTTTCCATTCTCTTTAATTCTTCCTTTAATATTTAAACGGTACATGCCTACTCGGCTCTATTTTTCCTATGTTCCTTCTTTTA
The DNA here is from genome assembly GCF_040869045.1 of Eurosta solidaginis. Classification (NCBI taxonomy): domain Eukaryota; kingdom Metazoa; phylum Arthropoda; class Insecta; order Diptera; family Tephritidae; genus Eurosta; species Eurosta solidaginis. The sequence continues at coordinate 160,101,203 of NC_090320.1, read as the reverse complement.
GCTCGATCGTATATGTATAGTCTCTAATTTTACCATAACCAGTGAACACATCCTAATTCCTTTTGACTATTTCATGCCCTTCCTTTACTGCATATGCATTTAAAACCTGACTATCTGGATGCATTATTTTTATTAAATTAAATTCAATTGCGCTTTTTAAACCTAACATGGATTCACTTTTCCCGTTGTAGATTTGAAACTTTGTTTTCAATATTTCCTACTTTACAATTCAATATTACTTTGCCAAGTGTCTTGATCTTTTCTTGATTATAATTTTTTAGTATTACGTTGGATTTTATACACTTTTTTATTTTCAGTTTTCTACACAAATCAATAGGTAATATATTACATTGCGCTTCTGTGTCGATTTTAACTGCTACTTTTTTATTCGCATCTGCTATATATATGTATTGTACCCTTTCATTATGTGCATTTACCATGTCTACAGTAATCGAATTACAAAAAAAATCGTCTACATCACTATTTTCTTCTTTTACCTCAACAGCCTTTACTGTACATTTTTCTTTTTTCTTACATTTTCCCGCGAAATGCCCTTTCTTATCATACTGCCTACATTCTTTGTTGTATGCTGGTTGTTGGCATACTCCTTATTTTGATTCGCCTGTCTCTTTGGCTGTTGGTTGTGATGCTGTTTTTGCTGTCGCCTTTGTATGTTGAAATTTTTGTTGTTACTCATTCGATTCTTATATGTTCCGTTATTCTGCTTGCTTTTCCCCCTGTGGGTTAGGGGTTATAATATGCCTACGGTAGGTATACCGGTCGTAAAAGGCGACCATAATACCATGGGTACCCAATCCATGAGTAAGGTGTTTTACTCGAAAGGTAGCAGGGTGGACGCGGGTATCACCCTGTGGGACCCTCGGCAAGGTCTTTATAAATACTGCTACCGCGGGAGCAGGAGAAGCCAGTGTGATCTGATGCACTGCATCGAACGATGCTTTGTATTCAGGTCTCACCTCCTGTCCTGGGATGGCCCCCTTGTGGGAGCATCGCGGTGGTTGTGGTTTCAAATAAGAGTTCACTTTATGACACGCTCTAAATAGACTTGTTTTCCCTTGGGGCGTGCAAACCCAAGAGAATTCGGTCTCTTGCTTGTCACAGTACACCCAATTTCATTGAGAAGCTGACCCTGAGGGGCAGATGAAAAGTTGGTCACATCCCATAATTGTGGCAACCGGAGATGCCGGTAAAATATGATGAAACACGGTTGAAAGATGGTGAGAGATGAAACGTATGTCTGTTGCCAGCCGAAAAACAATCGACAGTTGTACGAGTGGGCCGGTGCTCATCTCGTCTTTTGAGATGTTTGAGGCTGCTTTAGACTGCGTAGCGAATAGGAGGCGTTCGCAGAATGGAAGGCCACATCCAAAAATGTGGCAGATTTAACGTTGTTAGATCACTGCAGTGTGGCGAGCTGCTGATGCAAAGATATTGCTGGGGCGGGAAAGCCCCCCAACACAGGTCTATGGTTGAAAAGGTTGTCCACAGCCCTAAATTGTGGAATAAAATGAAGCGTAATTGAAGAATAATGAGGAAGATTATACAACGAAGCGAGTTATTAGAAGTTGTATACCACAGTAGCAAATAACGATGAATATGTGGGCATATATAAAGTAGCAAATAATGCAGAACAAAGTTGCATAAAACTGAATAGAACGTTTAGCTGGGTTCAGTTGCAACATGATCTTAAACGCACAAGTACCTGTGACTAGCGAGATGTGTCTTGTTGCGCAAGTGGTTTAGTACCATGATTAGTGAAGATGTATCTTGTGAGTGTTTGTGTCGTAAGTACTTGTGAGCATCACTGTCTGATATTCCAATATTCAGATAGTTTTATTCACAAGGAATTATATGACACTCCCACTCTATGGAACATTTAAGTAGCTATTCATGCTTAAGGAAAGACACTTGCGCTGATAGATTACATCGGTAGTTGGTTCACGGCGAACGGGCGTTTTTGATCATAACATGTGATGCATAGCGTTGGAGGGAGGTGCCGCAAATGTCTGAGCAAAATCAGTTCCGTCGTTAACAATGTATTAAACATTGTTGTAACACTGCAGGACAGAAAAGGTTGGTCACATTCCTAAATTGCGGCAAAACACAAATCTCGATCTGATGGACCTGACAATTAGATACCCGAGATTATAAAATCAATGAAAGAGGGAAACTGAGGCAAGCACGGAACTCGCGGTGGAGTTGCCGTGCAACCGGGTGCCATTACCCGAAAATGGAAGAGGAGGGTGGATAGTCCTTCTCGGCCAAACCAAGGCTGGTGGACTTGAACACCCCAGCTCACCGATTGGTACCAATTTGTTGGGCCGAAGATCAACAGACATTGATCTGTCTTTTACACCGGAGGTAGGTCTACGAAGACAGGAACTCCTGTAATTACTTATCGACTCTGCTTGCTTATGCTGACGATTTCTTTGGTCACTTCAAACTGTTTGACTTGCTGCTCTGATAATTCCGCACTTTTACAAATTGTTATAGTTTTTTCCAATGGCAAATCAATTTCACGTAATAATCTGTCTTTGACTCGATTATCCTGTATGCCAGCTACAATTCGATCTCTTATTAGCCTGTCTTTTAGAGTGCCAAAATTACAGTCTGTACTTAACTTTCTTAAATTTGTTACATATGTGTCGAATGATTCTCCAGCTTCTTGGTTTCTGGTAAAAGACAGATGCGAACTAACACTTTCATTTTTGATCGGAACAAAGTACTCCTCGAATTTCTGCACTACTTTGTTATAACTTTTCTTTTCTGTTTCGGTTAGTCCCAACGTGTTGTATATTTCTACACTCGCTTCACCAATGCTATGCAGCAATACCGCAACTTGGATTTCTTCTACCATTTTATTTGTCCCTGATGCAATTCTGTATATTTCGAAGTGCTGCTTCCATCTTGTCCAACCTTCTGCACTCAAGTTTTCTAGGTTATTTGGGGGTTTTAATCCCGTTACCGACGTGGATACTGGAGTCATCGTGCTTGTTGTCCTCGTTTCATCTGCCGTTGTAGCCATATATCGACGATGGCTTATTATTTGCACAATTTTCACTGTTTTTCTGTTTAATTTATTGATTTGCATCAATTGTTACGGATTTTCTTTTTTAAACTTCATTTGTTCGCCTCTGCCGCAGCGCCATTTTATATTTGTAATAAAACTACTGTGTTTTAACTAATGTCCGAGTTCTTTATTAATTCATGTGCTTTAACTTTCAGAGTTGCTGAGTTACTTACTTACATTGTTGTCGCTCTTGTATCATTATGTGATGTTCACACTTTCAAACTTATGTACTATTCATAACAACATTAATGCATTGTCATCGAGCCTTGATACGTGTGCAAAGTTGCAATCAAACTTATGTCCATTCAAAGTGATAATAAGGCCAATTGACCTTATGGCCGTTGACCTTATGTCACCACACCACCACATTAATGCATTGTCATTCATCCTTGATACGTTTGCAAAGTTTCAAATTAATCAGACTTCTAGAAACCGGTGAAAATTAAGATCAAAGATTCTGTTACGTACAGGTCAAGCTAATAAAAGCGTGTTAAAAAGACCGTGCGTGTGTATTTGTGGTGTTGTTTTGTAAATTCGGTAAAACTTTCGTATAAATGAGAAGCATAAAATCGTTGTCTGTCGCGCCAAGGCGAATTCATTAGAGGTGGTGTTATCTCAGCAGCTGATTGCTTCTTCTTGATCATCATGTCAGTTAATCGAAATCACTGAAAATTTTCTTTTGACTTGACATTCTTCTGCACGGCTAATTGGTTGAACTCGCTTTGCTACCACCTGGTATGGGTTCGCCTTGCTGTCGCTCAATTGAAATGTTTGTTGCAAGAGAGAAATGATCTCTCAACTGGCACATAGACTACGCTCATTAGTCGCTTGATTGAACTTGTCGGTTCATATGAAATAGAATTCGAAGATGAAAACGAAATAGAAAAGAGCTACGGGCGTTGGAAATAAAGGGCAGTTACCCCCGAACGTACGTAGAAAAAACTTGTCAGCTGACACGACCTAACTTATGAGTGTGCAATGTAAACGAAAACTCACCAACGTTCAACGCACGTACGTACGTAGCCCAGAACGTAAAAATCAAAACAACTTTGATTTTTTCCATAAGAACGTGTCAGCTGATCGCTCTCTCACAAGACAGAGTTGCCTATTAATATTTTGTGTGCTATGTTTGGACCAATTGCAGTTATTATACAAAAAGACCTAATGATTGTTTCAAATTTTGTTGAAATATCCTAAAATTATTATATAAAATTGGAGGTTACAAATAAATGAACTAGAAATTCTTACTCAGTATTTGTTTGTGCCATTTGCACCATGAAAAATTGTAGTTCCAAAAGTTGATGTTTGCATAAGCATGAATGCAAAGTGGTCAATGGCAACAGTGCTTTGCTGTAAAAAATACACACACAAATGTGTTATGTACATGTACACAGACGCACACATTGATTCCCACGGGTATGAGGGTTCGGTCAAACGTGTTTAGTAGGACAAACGTCCGTACGTACGGCACACGTCGGTGGGTAACTGCCGCCTTATGTGCAAAATAACCCTCTAAATAATAATAAATAATAATATCGAGAAAAGCGAACGAGTTTGAAGTGTAAGTAACTTGTCTCCTTACACAAATACAAATTCAAGTATGCCGGTGCCGCGAAGTAATTATTCAGTACGTGAAATAGCTGAAACTATTCCAGACTTCGATCCGACAGGTGATGTTTCGTTGTTAGCTGAGCAATTTACTGAAAGAAAGGAATAGTGTAATTTGTGCATAGAGTTGGGATGAAAAATGCCTATTACTTGCTGTATTCAGTCGTATGAAAGGGGTCAGTGTTGCCAGGTTAGCCTTTTCGAGGATAGATTTAGCCTTTTTTTTTTTTGCCTTTAGCCTCGAATTCTTGGGTTTAGCTTCGTGACTTTTTTCTACCCTTTTTTATTCCGAATGTATTTTTAATAATTTCTAAAATAAAATAATTTCAATAGTTCCTGTGAACACCTAATACCTAATAATATGAGTTCTCTACAAAAGATTAATTCTTTTTCTGCTGAAAATTCGTTGAAAGTTTCCAAGCCAGATGTATTTTCTTACTTTGAAAAAGAGAAGTATAGTTATTCTTCAAGTCAAATAGCATTAATAGAGTTGCAGTGGCGAAAACTTATAACAATACAATGGAAAAATGTACACTCAACCGTGGAATTTTGGTCGGAAGTCCGAGAAGATAAAAATGCATTAAACGAACCTCCTTTTTTAGAACTTGTCGAAATCATATTAAGTTTTTTAGTATTACCACTCAGTAACGCGGAGGTTGAAAGAATTTTTAGTGCCATGAAAATTCTGAAAACTAAATTAAGGAACAAACTAAAAATTCAAATGCTTAATGCGCTGCTTAATATTAGATGTTCGTTAAAACGCTTATCTAAATGTTGTAATGACTTTGAAATTACCGATGATCTCATATCTATGGTAAATAGCCAAATTTTATACGCAGACTTAAGCTCTTCTGATTCTTCAGACGGGGAAAATTTTATATAAATAATTAGTTTGTAATATTATTTTTTTGTATATACACATATGCAATCATTTAAAGTAAGTCCATGTGCTAGTCAAGGAAAATGTGCCTGATATGTTTTGAAACAAGAAGTTATGTTTAAGTTATGTTTATAAGTTTTTATTTACAAATGTGTAAACTAAAATATAAAAAAAAATTAATGAATTAACCAAAAAAATTCTGGCCCTTTTTTAGCTTCTTTTTTTTCTAAATTTAGCCTTTTCTAACCTTTTTTTTTGCAAATCTAGCATCTTTTTTTTGCATCACCTGGCAACACTGATGATTGTTATAAAAGTGAATGCTTACATACTTAGCACACATAAAACAAAATTATTCCCAGCTCTTCAGTGTGAATGTATGTGTATGTGTGTAGAGTTAACTTGTAATACAAAATTTAACATTTTTAATGCTTATTAAAAAAAATAATTGTTTTATAATGCTTCCTTATAAACAACGTTTGATGTGAAAGTGTTAGGAACTTAATTTGTCTGCTTCACTAACACGTGAGAGCGCCACGTAAAGCTGGCCATGAGAAAAGCAACTCACAGTCAGATCAACGCCCACAACACTCATCGTCTGGCCTTGTGCTTTGTTGATTGTCATAGCACAGCAAAGGCTCACCGGGAATTGAACACGTTTAAATCTAAAGAGAAAGTTGTTTGGTATAAGGGGGATACGTGATATAAAGACTCTCTCTCCTCTGCCACTGCCTGTCAAAATTTCTGCTTCAATTATATTTTGTTTTAGAGAAACAAATTTGAGCCTCGTTCCATTGCACAATTTTGGTGGGCTTAGATTACGCAACAGAATAATTGGTGCGCCGATTTTCAAAATAATTTTATGGGATGGAAGTCCAGGTGCACTAAGGCTATTTAAAAACTCCACAGGGAAATTCGTTGAGTCATCTTGCTCCAAAACTCTGTTGATTGAAAAGTATTCGACCTCCTCTCCCTGAATATCGTTGAGTATATACGAATTGATTTTCAAAACCTGGTCATTTCGTGGCGTGTCAAAAGTTATCATGACAGACTCCTAGATCATTATAAACAGTAGAAATTAGTTCCTGCAAAGAATGTACGGTACGGCACAAATTATCGGGCAGTGTAATTTTTCCCTCTTCTTCGGGCTATGTACCATTTCCAATATTTGGCAAAGTTTCGGAGAAGTTCTGCGCAATTATGTTGCCTCCGATTCGAGCGCGCATATTTTCTGTTAAATGCATTCTTTTAATGTTGCACCATAAATATGAGCTCTTCAGATACGCTCGTATTTCATCTGCTCTTGTACCGCGTGGTATGACCGGTAGTATCTGCCGAAAATCTCCACAAAAGAGAAAAGTAACACCACCCATAACTTGGTCATTTTGGCGTATATCCCTCAGCGTTCTGTCCACAGCTTCTACGGCTGTCCGGTTCGCCATGGTGCATTTATCCCATATTACCAACACACAGGCACGAATAACGCTGGCTTTTTCTCAATTTCTTGCTATGTTGCACATTGGATATTCATTGATATCTAAGTGTATGGGGATTTTGAACATGGAATGGACAGTTTTACTACCAGGTAATAAAGTTGCAGCTATACCAGATGAAGCCACTGCCAGAGTTATTTTGCCTTGAGCTCGCACCTTTGCCAAAACAATTTTAGTTAGGAAAGGTTTTCTTGTCCCACCAGGGGCATCTAAAAACAAAATCTCACCTACTTCATTATCGACACTATAACAAACGCGTTCGAATATTCCACTTTGCTCATCCGTTAAACGTTGAATGCCATTACGTAGAGTGTCCGCAAGTTCTGAAGGATTTTTCGAAATTTCGTTTGCGTATTCCCTGTTCACGCGTTCACCGTCTATAGATGGTTCGGGTAAGCCGTATTGGGATAGTAAGTCCCCCCCCCCATTGACAAAGCTGTATTCTGAAGTTCGATTAAGCATTTATTAACAGCTCTGTCCCGCATTATGTTGTTAATTACCCCTTCAATATGGCGTCGCATGCTTCTGAGATAGTCTTCTGACAGCATATGATTGTGTTTTACCCACAGAGCCATAGGATTCGATAGAGAACAAAATACCACTAAAACGCAAAACAAATGTCACAACCGACTTGGACTGTCACTAATGCTTGCTTCGGATATAGCACCATCACAATGCTTGTCATCGTCAAGCAAGTGACGTTCTCGGCAAGCATCGCGGAAAGTGGGATATTCAACTCCCAAAAAAGTGCGAAGGTCCGAAAAGGAAGTAGGTCCTCGTACTGTATGCAACAACAACCGCAAGTAAAAACACTCGGCATTGTTCGGATGAACCATATATACACGTCCAATGTCATGACAGCCTTTGAGGATTTCTCTGACGACACGCAAGCGGGTATATGAACAGATGTGTAGGCAACCGCTAACAAATCTCCTTCTCCGCTTTACGATATTAACAAAGCGGATGTTTGATTGTGTGAGTGGGTTGAACTGTTGCTTGCACATATGTGTATATACGTGCCGCCTAAGGGGCGAACGCGGATTGGTTCAACCAAAGCAGGAAGGCGATTCGTGACTTACGGTGTCCTAAATGCCGCAAGGCTTAGTAGGTATAAAAGGGGGTCCCGCGGATCAACAGCATTAAAAATCAAAAAGTCGCGGTCTTAACTAGTACCAAAAGTGAAGTGAAAAGTTTTGTATTCAAAGTGCGTTTTGTTCACCTTAAAGTGTGGGTGCGCGAGTGACAAAATATTTCTTTTAAAGTGCGGTTTCACGCGAAAAGTAAACGCGAGCGAAAAAAAAAAATAAGAGTGAACCTTGATACCAGGGAATCCTCCCTAGGTGCACCGCAGAGCAAGGAGTATCGCCACCACTGGGCGTGGAAAAATCCCCGCAAGGAAGCAGCAAAGTCACAGGTAAGCCAAAGTGTGATATTTGAAATTCCCTTATTTTTTTGAGAAACCATTGTGTTTATTTTTTACACGCGAATCTTCGTTACACCTTTTTCCTTTTATTAGAACATTTTTTTTTTCTTCTTTTTTTGAACCTTGGTTTAGATGATTTTTGTTTGAAATTGACATTTTTTTGGTAAATTTTTGTGAAACCAGAGAGTTGTTAGTAAGCCCTTTTATTTTCGGAATTTTATACAAAAAAAAAAAAAAATTACTGAATTAAAAATAGTTTTGAAGCGCTAAATCAGCTCAACCTAAAGTCCACTTCGCGAAACTAGAGTTTTTCTAGGTACTTTTACACAAAAATCATTCCCCTATTACCAAGCTAAACATTTTTTTTTGACCCAAAATTCCCTTTCAAATGTTGACCGTTTTTCGGTGTAAATACTTGCATTCCCGTCGAAATATTTGTTGTGAATTTTTAAATTTTTTGACTTTTATTCGATCGAATTTGATCTTAATTTAAAATTCATAAATATTAAAATATGCATAGGTGAACTTACATGTACATATGTATCTACATATATATGTACACGAGCACATATGCAAACAAAAGTTAGATTAAAAGAAGAAGAGAGGAGATAATTGAAATATTTTTTTTGTTGTCATTTTAAATTTAGAAGAAGAGAAACAAAATAACTAAATTTTTTTCAAACCCAGAAAAAATTTAAACAAAAATTCTTTAAAATAAAAATATTTGAAAATATATATGCGTTCTCTTTTTGCAGCGCACGAAGCCAGCCGAAGGCCGCGACTTCTTTTCACATAAAATTTACACAAAATCACACGGAAAAACATACAAGTTATTTGATCGAAGAAAACACGCAAAACAACAACAAACACCAACCACACATACAAAAGGGGTCAATTGTCAAATTAAGGGATTGGGTTCTGGCCAAAAGGGCAGCCAACGAGGCTATATTGGCCAAAAGCATCCGAACGAATTAGCGCCAGAATTTCGCAAACACATACACAAACACGCACACACAACATAATCAAAAAGTCACCAACGTCACACCACCAAGAAAATAAAACCAAACCCGAACATCAAAGGCAAGGCACGCAACTTCACACTATACACTTCAAACCACCACACAAAAAGGTAACACAACCTAGTTAACACCGACTTCGCAACCGAAGTCAGCCTGATATATGTAGATAGCAGCAGAAATAACATTGCACGCAACCGCAGCAACATACAACGTGTTGCTAAACATTTAGTGGCGCAACCACCCCACGCACTTGGCAACATTTGTTTAAAGCAAGCACGGCTACACAAACAGCACTCATCAACATTTGCTCACCACACCTCCGCACGCCAACTCAAAACAGAAAAAATACCACGATCACAGCACTGATAAAAGGAGAGAGAGGGAGCAGTAAAGCGCGGCTCACTGGAAGCGCGCTCACCAACTTGAAATCTTATCTCTTATCACCACCACCACTTACAATTTTTATTATATTAGGGTACACCAACCGAACATTTTTTTTTGTCGCAAAGCTTTCATACATTTTTAATTTGAATTTTTTTTGTTTTTGGATTTGTTAATTCTCTTTGCTTTGCCTAGTTATAAAACCAGTTTTATTATTTAATTAGCATAAGTTTTACAGATCTCCTTATACTTTGAATATTTTCCTTACCTTTAAGTTTTTTTACATTTTTTTTGCACTCGGGCCTACACGTGTACAGGCATATGCATCACCATTAGGGTGTATGCTGCCACTCTCAAAATTAAATCCTAGTAGTGGATCTTTTCGGGCTATCGTAGCCCATCCACACAATTTACATCACATTTTCAATCCTTTTTTTTAGGATTGAAAAATTTCCTTTTTTTGATTTTTCCTTACATCTACACCGCACTTACACTTATTGCTTTACGCGCCGCGATCCTGTTTAGTTCCGTTAATTTTTAATTTTTATATTTAATTTAATTCAGATTTAATTTTTACTTTTTGCTAAACATTAAATTAAATTAAACACATACATTTTTTTACATATGCATGAAGGAATGCACATGCACCGAACCGCCGCGTTAAACTAACATCAAAAGACATTAGCTCCTAATAATTAGCCTTGACCACGGTCAAGCGGCCAAAGCCCGTAACAGTATCAGGGATAACTCATAGATCTACATACATATGTTGTTTGTTTCCTTCTTTACTTCCAGCTTGGGTGTTGTTTTTGGTACCAAAATCATACGGATAAGCGAGGTAAGTTTTTTTGATGAAAACATAGAAGAAAACACATGCACATACCTTTATTTATGTAGAGTGGTTCTCTGTGTAAGGGCACATATTCCTATACAGATATTTCTGCTGACATATTTTTGAGAGTGAAAGCACACACGTACGTGCATTTTTATATATGATTATACGTGTACTTGTGCATAAATGATTAGATAGACATTAGGCCGTTGTTGAATTTTTAATGTTTCTTGGTAATAATAATTATTAATTCTGCTTTGTAAATTTTCCTTTCAAACAAAAATTAAAAGTTTGAAATTTGGACTAGGGGAGAAGTAATGAAACAGGAGTCATAATGTTTGATTAGCTGTAAGGAGTCATTTGTAAGTTATTTTAATAAATATTGTTTATTAATTCGAAGTTGGAATTCCTTGGAATCAGCGTCTTTACATTGTGTTGTATGGGTTGAGGAGTATTATTTTTCATACATAGGTAATTTCAGCAACAACATGTCTGGCTAAAGGCAATCCTTTGTTGGTGTAGGTGTTGCCCTTGCGGCAACTGATGGTAAGTTGGGGCAGTTGAGGGGAAAGATGGAAGGTACGTAGGTACCCAAAGACGGACATTAGTCAGGTTTAAGGGGACTCTACTCGGGAAGCGGAGCCATAGCAGAGTCCAACGGCTGTTCACATCTCGTGAACAGGAGGGGTGGGAAGGCTCCACCTGACTCGGGCAGGTTTTCTCCCGCTTTCCTATATTTGTTTTTCTTTACTTTGTTTAGATACTTTCCCTCAGGCATGAACTCAATTTTGCTATGTAACTGTTGGGGAGGGAGAAGTGGCAAGAACCGCGCCTCAAAGCCGACGAGCCTCAGCCGGGCTACTACCATGCCACTCCGCCACTCCTCCTCTCCCGCACCAGGCAGTTATGTAACAATGGCGCCCAACGATATAGCCCCCTAGTAATGTTAAATTTTCCCATATTTCGTTTCTTTTACTTTCCTTTCTTTTCGTTCACCTCAGCTTGCTTTTCAGTATACTTTTTTTTAGCTTTTTACTACCTGATCTATTTTCTTAATTTTCCTTCTCGCGGACAGATTTAGGGTCACGAGGGCAACATGGCTTGTTGTCAGCAACGAGAGATATGTGCCCAAATGACAAACCAGTGGGGGGGGAGTGCTGGCGGTGATTTCTGGGTTCCTTTTAAGAACTCCAACGTTTTTGAAAAGTGGTATCAGAAGCCATCGGCAGTACTTTAAGACGATGATTTTTTTTTGTTTTTGTTTTGTTGCAAGCTACATCAGCTGCCATGCGTATGGTCCAGCACCATACGAACGTGAGGTTTTTGTACGTTTGCAGGGGATAGATATTTTGACAGGGTAAAGGGGGAATTGTGGCAACCACGTCTTGTGCTAGTTCTTAAGACGCTGTAGTGCCACATTTCACAATTAAGAGGGGATTAGCTGACTTTGACTTTGGACAGAATACTTCATGACTTTACTCGACTACCCACAGAGCCCATCAGGCGAGGGCAACACCAAATGCACCAACAGTTTAAAATTTCATTTTGAAACTTAATTTAAAATACTTAGTCATACTGAGATTTTTTACATTTTTTACCATTTATGCTTTGGAATTTTTTTGTAAACAGACAGGTTTATTATTATTTTTTTTAACACTTGTTTGAAGTTTTATTACTTTTTTTTATAAAATTTTTTTTTTCTTTTTTACAATTTAATATTACTGCTTTTTAAGTTATTTTGAAACACAAACGTATTCCAGGAAACAGTTTTCTGAATTTTCATATATTTCCCTGGTTTTATTGCTACTCCTTGAGGTTTTGTCAACAACAAGTGTTTGAAGAAGTCCTTGAAAAATTTAATATTATTATATTGGCAATTTTTTTATATGTATATTTTTAAGAATTTTTCCTGAATTTATCTTTTTTTTTCTCTTTCTTTCTATTGGAATTTTTACTAGCATTATGCAAAATAGTTTTTTTTAAAACCCAAAAACAATTATTGAAATTCATAAATTTTTCTAATCTTTCTGCTTGTTTTTAGTTTTTTTGGATTAATATCAGACAAGCGTTTTATATACATATATCGGTCCATACCGTCAAAGGTCTTATCGAGGCTATTTATTTTGAATTTGTTTGCCTCTTTAAATTTCACCCATTTAAATACTTATACATACATATACTTTAAGAATTGTCCATTTTTGAATTTGGCACATATATTTTTTTTTTATTTTACCCTTTATACACTTAAGTATCTTTTTATACACTTTTTATATACATATATACACACTTACATATATTTCTTTCATACCATTTTACCATTTGAATTGCGACTGTTTATTTCAAATTTTTTGTTAACTTCGATTTAAGAAATAAATCCATAGGTGGAATAATCGTTGAATTAAATTTTTTTTTTTGCTGCACAAAAGCGTTTCAGTTTTATTTTTTTAGTTTCCTTTGTCCAACTTTGGAGTTTGTAGTCTTTTATTACGTTTCGGTGGTCAGGTTCCGGACTCCCTTTTCATACTAGTCCCTTAGTTTATGGACAAGTCTAAGGACCAGGGGGCGATTCCAAAGAGGGTTTTAGGACTGTTAGGAAGCAACAGGCGAATTACGCGTAGCGTAGCAAGGGGTTTGGAGAACGAGGTGGTAGGGTCCTTGTTCAATCAAATCGACACAGGCATCGAATTACCAGCCGATTTCGTCCCAATAGACCTCTGGAATCTTTGCACTGCTAGGGTATTTGGGCAAGCAGAGGTTTCGGTTACTGATAGGGTTGTCATAAACACGTCAGATCGCTCGCTGAATTTTTCGCAGAAATTGGAAAGATTGTTGGAAATGTCGGACACAGAGGAGGGAGCTGTTGAAGGTGAAGGGATACAAGACCACAGGGCAGGTGCAGCTGCAGCAGCGAGGTCTGGCAAAGACAGGCGCACGCAGGCATCGGTAGAAGAGCGCATCGACCAGCTAGGACGTATGATGGAGGTGATGATGCAGCAGAACGCTGAGATGAATCGTCACATGGGCGAAGTGCGAAAGGTAAGGGAGGATATATCCACTCTTAGCAATCGTGTCGCTCATGTGGAGACATCTATGCGCGCGCCTGCTGCATCAGCTCCTCCACCGAACACGTCCACGCCAGGACAAGATCGGGATGCCACCATGAACCAGCACAGAAACGCGAACCACACAGATGCAGGCAACGGCCACTCCAGCTATTCCGGACGAAAGAAAGTGGACTTAGACAAATGGCACCTTAAGTTCGACGGGTCAGCAAAGGGGATGACGGTGGAAAGTTTTGTTTTCAGGTTGGAACGAATGCGCGTACAATACCAGTTGTCCTATCAGCAGTTGTTTTCCGATTTCCACTGTCTAGTTTCAGCGCCCGCTCTCAAGTGGTATTGGCAGGTACTGGAGGATCACGCCGATGACGAGAAGTTTGACTATTTTGGGTTGAAAAGGGAAATTTTATCTCAATTTAAGTCGGCAGAGTCAGACTACGAGGTAATACGCGAGATTATGGAGCGGAAGCAGCAGCCCCAAGAGAGCTTCGACGAGTACTATGCTGACGTCCACGACCTAACGTTCCGACTGAGGCAAAGAATCCCGGAGAACGAGCTGGTCAAAATTATTAAGGGCAACCTAAAGTCATATCTGGCTAACCTGACATTCGTGACAAAGACAGCGACATTGGCGGAGTTGAAGGCCGAATGCAAGAGGGCGGAAAAGTTAATTAAGGAAAACAGGTCTAGGGCGAAGCCAGTCAGCGAGTTAGGGACAAACAACGTAGATTGGTCGGAAGGTCAAGAGAGTGAGTTTAGCATAGAGGCGTTCAACAAAGACAATAGGAATTTAGGAGTTAGTAAGAATATGTCTCGTGCCCCTGTCACACAACACCATCCTAAACCCAACATCCCAACCAATTTTCCCAGTCCTGTCGCAAGTTCCTCGTCCAATGTCCATAGTCAAAATGTTAGTCCTGTCCAAAACCAATTGTTTTGTTCCTACCCGTTTCACCTTATGTTGTGTTATGCTTGTGGCATGCCGGTGGATTTCTATTTGAAGAACCCGGCAGAAGCAGCAAAAGACACAAAGTGCAAGTCGAGTTTCCACTTTATGAAATGTTTTGCGTGTGGAGGTGATTCGTCCTTTTGTGTCTTTAAACCAGAGGCGGGAAACCGGGCGTTGGCAGAGATGTCCGGGAGCTCTGCCTCAAACCAGGATCGCCCGGGGAATTAGTTGGAGGTAGGCAGATAGAAATTTTAAAAAGAGATAGGGAGAAAGAGGGAAAGGAAAAAGTGGAGGAAAAGAAGAAAGTTGAGCCAGTTAGAGATACTTTACATGTTAGGAAGTTGAGGTATGAGGAAGCAAGGAGGAGAATATTCTGCGAAGAGATCAAGGCTAAAAAGAAAAACACAAGATTTTCAAAAGGATTAGAAAAAAAATTATTTCGACCATAGTTACTGTGCAGGGTGATAATAGGTTGTTCGCCAAAACGGAGATCGGTGGACGCGAGATGCTCGCGCTCTTAGATTCCGGGGCCGGGGCTAGCTGCTTGGGGAAAAACGCCCATAAGTTACTCGAAGGGAAGGAAAGCTTGATTCTGCCGATTCAGGGTCAAAATGTGAAGACAGCCAATGGGGGTGAAACCGCGGTTGTTGGTGTAGTGACTCTTCCAGTACTCTGGGACGGTACCACTCGGGAGCTGGAATTTCTTATAGTGCCTGGACTGCAACAAGAGGTCTATCTAGGGATCGATTTCTGGAAAGCCTTCCAGCTTAATGTAGTCAGTAGGGGGCCCCAAATCCAGTCAAAGGTTTAGGTCGTATCAGAGCTTACTCCTGCTGATGGTGATTTATCATTCGATGCGGTGCAACATGATTTGAGTCCCGAAGAAACTGTAGCCTTGGATCGTGTAAAAGCACAGTTTCCTTCCTTCGCAATATTTGGGTTGGGTAAGACCGATGTAGAGGAGCACGTCATCGAGGTGACAGATGAGCACCTTCCTGTAAAGCAGCGCCACTACCCTATTTCTGCGGCAATTCAAAGATTAATATTCGCAGAACTGGACAGGATGTTAGAGATGGGTGTTATTGAAGAAAGCAACAGTTGCTGGAACTCCCCCGTCTCACTCGTCATCAAAGGAACTAAAAATCGCCTATGTTTGGACGCCCGCAAATTAAATGATCGCACCATCAAAGACGCCTACCCACTCCCACATATAGACGGTATTCTAAGTCGGCTTCAGAATACCAGGTACATATCTGCCATTGATTTAAAAGACGCGTTTTGGCAGATACCTTTAGAGCGAAAGTCCAGGGAGAAAACTGCTTTCACTGTACCTGGTAGACCATTGTACCATTTCACAGTCATGCCTTTTGGACTATGCAACGCGGCACAGCGAATGTGTCGCTTAATGGACAAGGTCATCCCCGCTTATCTTCATGAATCTGTGTTTGTTTACCTAGATGATTTACTGGTTTGTTCTGAGAATTTTTCGTCCCATTTAGATATGTTGTCCCGTGTTGCAAAATGTCTTCGTGATGCTAAATTGACGATAAACGTTGAAAAGAGTAAGTTCTGTTTTAAGGAAGTAAGATATCTGGGTTATGTCGTAGGCGACGGATGTATCCGTACGGATCCAAATAATGTGGCAGCGATGCGAGACTTCCCCGAACCCCGAACACCGAAGCAACTCAGACGGTTCCTAGGGATGACAGGCTGGTACCGCAGATTCATACAAGATTACGCGACAATTGCAGCACCGCTGCACGACTGCCTCACTAAAGACAAAATAAAATCTTTTAAAATGACGGACGAAGCGATGCAAGCATTTGATTGCTTAAAGCAAAAATTAATATCTGCACCGGTGTTAATACATCCGGATTTTGAAAAGCACTTTTACGTGCAATGTGACGCATCCACGGACGGAGTCGGAGGGGTACTCTTCCAACTAGACGAGGACGGAAACGAACGACCGATTGCCTACGTATCTGCGAAACTAAATAAGGCACAAAGAAATTACAGTATCACGGAACTAGAGTGTTATGCAGCGGTCCTGAGTATAAAGAGGTTCCGGCCCTATATCGATGGATTGCCCTTTACGGTAATAACTGACCATGCCAGCTTGAAGTGGTTGATGGGTCAGGACTTGTTTGGCCGGCTGGCTAGGTGGAGCTTAAAATTACAAGGCTTCAATTTCGACATCCAGCACCGTAAGGGCACCCAAAATGTAGTGCCGGATGCTTTATCTAGGGTCGATATGAGTGAAATGTTAATAAACGACAGAATACTGGACATTGACGTAAATTCACCTTACTTTAAAACGACTGAGTACCACGAACTCATAGACACGGTGACAGCGAACAAGGACAAATTACCGGAACTGTGCGTATCTGATGGATACGTTTATAGACGGACGCAATTTGACAAGGGGGAAGGGCTTCAAGGAGACCATGCCTGGAAACTCTGGGTGCCGACTGAACTTCGTTCTGGGTTGGTCGAGGCATCGCACTGCTCGCCTTCGGCAGGTCATGGAGGTATACACAAGACCCTTGCGCGCATCCGTGAAAGATACTACTGGCCAGGACTTGTGGCAGATGTACAAAATTATATTAAAAGTTGCGATACCTGTAAAAGCAACAAAACCCAAAATGCTTTCCACAACCCGTTGATGGGAAAACAACATGTTACTGAACGCCCTTTTCAACGTTTATTTATAGATTTTATGGGTCCATACCCACGTACATGTGATGGTAATGTTTATGTGTTTGTGTGTCTAGATCACTTTTCGAAACTTGTGTTTTTGAAACCCATGCGTAGGGCAACCTCAGCTGAAATTGTAAAATTTTTAGAAAAGGATATTTTTCACATGTTTGGTGTACCGGAGTATGTACACTCCGACAATGGCAAACAGTTCGTTTCAGAAATGTTTACATCATTTTTAGCAAGATATGGTACGACGCATGTAAGAACGGCGTTCTACTCGCCACAAGGCAATGCGGCAGAAAGGGTCAACCGATCAATATTGCAAATAGTGAGGTCGTATGTAGGCGAAAACCAGAAAAATTGGGACAAACACATTAGTGACGCGGCCTTTGCATTACGAAGCGTCGTCCATTCGGCGATTAACACATTACCGTATTATGCTTTGTTTGGTATGCCCATGGTGCAACATGGTGCATCGTACGAATTGTATCGAAAATTAGGCGCAGTCAAGGATGTGGACTGCGAGCTAGAATTAACTTCAGATAAGCTTCAGGCGATTAGAAATAATATTATGAAAGAGCTGAGGTTAGCTCACGAGCGTAGCAAGAAGGTATATAACACTCGAAGTAGGGATGTGACGTTCAAGATTGGACAATTGGTATACCGCCGAAATTTTAAACAGAGTTCACAAATCGACAACTATAATCCCAAACTTGCCCCAAAACAAGTAAAATGCATTGTACTTAAAGTAATAGGTAACTCGATGTATGAACTCGGTGATGCTAGTGGAAACAGAATCGGGGTATACCATGCTAAAGACATATTTGTAGCGTGATGCTAGTTAAAGTTCAATGTTGCATGTTATTTATTACTCACCTTGGTACCTGAAAAACTCGACCGGTAGAAAATGGACATCCATTTTAATTTTTTTGTGATTATTTATTCAATTATTTTAGGTTTTATTGACCTGTTAATGTAATTACACCGTTTTGACCTAACTTTTATTTAATTATACATTCCCAACTTGACATATTAACCCATCTAGACATTTGCAACTTGACTAGTTTTCTTCAATCTGTGATATAGTTTTAGTTCAAACTGTGATATAGGATTAAGAGGCCCATCTGTGATACTGTAGGTTAATGTTTACTCGAGAACCCAGGGATGTAGGTTTAGAGTTTTGATAATTTGTTTAAATTTTGTTGTAGCAGTAAATACATGTTGTAATATATGTTTTAGTAAGAAGCAAACTAAAAGCCCGGCATTAGGTCGTGGGTCGAGGCCACACGTTAGCCCTACACTTATAAACCAACCCAAGGCTGCGTTATGAATTCCTTTACGCACACGCTCCATGATGCAAGCACCATCGGCGGATGCGAGCCTGTAACGACAGCCTTTGAGGATTTCTCTGACGACACGCAAGCGGGTATATGAACAGATGTGTAGGCAACCGCTAACCAAATCTCCTTCTCCGCTTTACGATATTAACAAAGCGGATGTTTGATTGTGTGAGTGGGTTGAACTGTTGCTTGCACATATGTGTATATACGTGCCGCCTAAGGCGCGAACGCGGATTGGTTCAACCAAAGCAGGAAGGCGATTCGTGACTTACGGTGTCCTAAATGCCGCAAGGCTTAGTAGGTATAAAAGGGGGTCCCGCGGATCAACAGCATTAAAAATCAAAAAGTCGCGGTCTTAACTAGTGCCAAAAGTGAAGTGAAAAGTTTTGTATTCAAAGTGCGTTTTGTTCACCTTAAAGTGTGGGTGCGCGAGTGACAAAATATTTCTTTTAAAGTGCGGTTTCACGCGAAAAGTAAACGCGAGCGAAAAAAAAAAAATAAGAGTGAACCTTGATACCAGGGAATCCTCCCTAGGTGCTCCGCAGAGCAAGGAGTATCGCCACCACTGGGCGTGGAAAAATCCCCGCAAGGAAGCAGCAAAGTCACAGGTAAGCCAAAGTGTGATATTTGAAATTCCCTTATTTTTTTGAGAAACCATTGTGTTTATTTTTTACACGCGAATTTTCGTTACACCTTTTTCCTTTTATTAGAACATTTTTTTTTTTCTTCTTTTTTTGAACCTTGGTTTAGATGATTTTTGTTTGAAATTGACATTTTTTTGGTAAATTTTTGTGAAACCAGAGAGTTGTTAGTAAGCCCTTTTATTTTCGGAATTTTATACAAAAAAAAAAAAAAATTACTGAATTAAAAATAGTTTTGAAGCGCTAAATCAGCTCAACCTAAAGTCCACTTCGCGAAAGTAGAGTTTTTCTAGGTACTTTTACACAAAAATCATTCCCCTATTACCAAGCTAAACATTTTTTTTTGACCCAAAATTCCCTTTCAAATGTTGACCGTTTTTCGGTGTAAATACTTGCATTCCCGTCGAAATATTTGTTGTGAATTTTTAAATTTTTTGACTTTTATTCGATCGAATTTGGTCTTAATTTAAAATTCATAAATATTAAAATATGCATTGGTGCACTTACATGTACATATGTATCTACATATATATGTACACGAGCACATATGCAAACAAAAGTTAGATTAAAAGAAGAAGAGAGGAGATAATTGAAATATTTTTTTTGTTGTCATTTTAAATTTAGAAGAAGAGAAACAAAATAACTAAATTTTTTTCAAACCCAGAAAAAATTTAAACAAAAATTCTTTAAAATAAAAATATTTGAAAATATATATGCGTTCTCTTTTTGCAGCGCACGAAGCCAGCCGAAGGGCGAGACTTCTTTTCACATAAAATTTACACAAAATCACACGGAAAAACATACAAGTTATTTGATCGAAGAAAAAACGCAAAACAACAACAAACACCAACCACACATACAAAAGGGGTCAATTGTCAAATTAAGGGATTGGGTTCTGGCCAAAAGGGCAGCCAACGAGGCTATATTGGCCAAAAGTATCCGAACGAATTAGCGCCAGAATTTCGCAAACACATACACAAACACGCACACACAACATAATCAAAAAGTCACCAACGTCACACCACCAAGAAAATAAAACCAAACCCGAACATCAAAGGCAAGGCACGCAACTTCACACTATACACTTCAAACCACCACACAAAAAGGTAACACAACCTAGTTAACACCGACTTCGCAACCGAAGTCAGCCTGATATATGTAGATAGCAGCAGAAATAACATTGCACGCAACCGCAGCAACATACAACGTGTTGCTAAACATTTAGTGGCGCAACCACCCCACGCACTTGGCAACATTTGTTTAAAGCAAGCACGGCTACACAAACAGCACTCATCAACATTTGCTCACCACACCTCCACACGCCAACTCAAAACAAAAAATACCACGATCACAGCACTGATAAAAGGAGAGAGAGGGAGCAGTAAAGCGCGGCTCACTGGAAGCGCGCTCACCAACTTGAAATCTTATCTCTTATCACCACCACCACTTACACTTTTTATTATATTACGGTACACCAACCGAACATTTTTTTTTGTCGCAAAGCTTTCATACATTTTTAATTTGAATTTTTTTTGTTTTTGGATTTGTTAATTCTCTTTGCTTTGCCTAGTTATAAAACCAGTTTTATTATTTAATTAGCATAAGTTTTACAGATCTCCTTATACTTTGAATATTTTCCTTACTTTTAAGTTTTTTTACATTTTTTTTGCACTCGGGCCTACACGTGTACAGGCATATGCATCACCATTAGGGCGTATGCTGCCACTCTCAAAATTAAATCATAGTAGTGGATCTTTTCGGGCTATCGTAGCCCATCCATACAATTTACATCACATTTTCAATCCTTTTTTTTAGGATTGAAAAATTTCCTTTTTTTGATTTTCCCTTACATCTACACCGCACTTACACTTATTGCTTTACGCGCCGCGATCCTGTTTAGTTCCGTTAATTTTTAATTTTTATATTTAATTTAATTCAGATTTAATTTTTACTTTTTGCTAAACATTAAATTAAATTAAACACATACATTTTTTTACATATGCATGAAGGAATGCACATGCACCGAACCGCCGCGTTAAACTAACATCAAAAGACATTAGCTCCTAATAATTAGCCTTGACCACGGTCAAGCGGCCAAAGCCCGTAACAGTATCAGGGATAACTCATAGATCTACATACATATGTTGTTTGTTTCCTTCTTTACTTCCAGCTTGGATGTTGTTTTTGGTACCAAAATCATACGGATAAGCGAGGTAAGTTTTTTTGAAGAAAACATAGAAGAAAACACATGCACATACCTTTATTTATGTAGAGTGGTTCTCTGTGTAAGGGCACATATTCCTATACAGATATTTCTGCTGACATATTTTTGAGAGTGAAAGCACACACGTACGTGCATTTTTATATATGATTATACGTGTACTTGTGCATAAATGATTAGATAGACATTAGGCCGTTGTTGAATTTTTAATGTTTCTTGGTAATAATAATTATTAATTCTGCTTTGTAAATTTTCCTTTCAAACAAAAATTAAAAGTTTGAAATTTGGACTAGGGGAGAAGTAATGAAACAGGAGTCATAATGTTTGATTAGCTGTAAGGAGTCATTTGTAAGTTATTTTAATAAATATTGTTTATTAATTCGAAGTTGGAATTCCTTGGAATCAGCGTCTTTATATTGTGTTGTATGGGTTGAGGAGTATTATTTTTCATACATAGGTACTTTCAGCAACAACATGTCTGGCTAAAGGCAATCCTTTGTTGGTGTAGGTGTTGCCCTTGCGGCAACTGATGGTAAGTTGGGGCAGTTGAGGGGAAAGATGGAAGGTACGTAGGTACCCAAAGACGGACATTAGTCAGGTTTAAGGGGACTCTACTCGGGAAGCGGAGCCATAGCAGAGTCCAACGGCTGTTCACATCTCGTGAACAGGAGGGGTGGGAAGGCTCCACCTGACTCGGACAGGTTTTCCCCCGCTTTCCTATATTTGTTTTTCTTTACTTTGTTTAGATACTTTCCCTCAGGCATGAACTCAATTTTGCTATGTAACTGTTGGGGAGGGAGAAGTGGCAAGAACCGCGCCTCAAAGCCAACGAGCCTCAGCCGGGCTACTACCATGCCACTCCGCCACTCCTCCTCTCCCGCACCAGGCAGTTATGTAACAGTTCCTTAAAAATGCCGGGCTCCCCATCTACAGATCTGCCCCGTTTCCTGCGGTTAAAAACACCTCTTTGCTTATCATACGTGTAATAAGAGGGAACCTCCGCATACATTAATGTCCATGCAAACCTGTCTCTTTCGCAAAGCCGAAAGTATGCCAGCAAAGTGGTTTGCCTCGGGTTTTCTACTCGCTCTGTCACGTTTTCGCAATTGAAGTATATCCTTTGCCCTCCTTCTAGATGAACCACCAAATGCACTACAGGGGGATATCGCTCATGAATGGGAAAGCTTAATATTCTCCAAACGGCCTCTGAAGAGCTTATATTACGCCCTGATTGAAATCTAGTTATTTCGTCATTCTCATTCCTTAACGCAAACGTTGCCTGGTCACTGCCCTTATTTATATACTTGCATATATATTTAATGGATGATACACTACTGCACACTTCCACGTTGATGTGGGCCTGAAACGTTTTGGAGAGTACAGGTGAATATGGTACGACCCATCTATTGTCCAAAATTATATTTTCACCACGTAATCTTAAAGTGGCAGTAAAGCCACCTTTTACTGGGGACCGTCGCCGATAAGAGGGATATCCATCCTCTCCCGTTATGGTGTGTTCTATAAGTTGTGGATAATCTTTCGAGCATCGGCCGTCCTGCATGCATGGATAGTTGCTATTTAATATCCCGCAAGGACCATGTACCATGTGTGTTCTTACTATGTCAAATAGTGTGGCATCTGTGTTGCTGTCTGGAAATTCGGCACTTATCACATTATCAATATCGTTAGGGCGTATTTTGTCTTCCAACCAGAGAAGTACATATGTATGTGGTAGACCTCGTTTTTGCCACTCAACGCTGTACATAAAGCACAAAGCTGACCAAAACAGATTCTCCTTTGTAATTAGGCGTATTAGAGCTTTAAGTTTCAAGTGGAACACTCTAGCTATTATGTCGTGCCGATCGTATGCATTTTGACCAGGCAAAAGTTGCTGTGTAATTTCAGCCCACTTCGGATTTGTTGTCATCGTTATAAAGAGATCAGGCTTTCCATATTTTCTAACGTAGCAAAAAGCATCCTTTGTACGTTCGTGCATGTATCGTGGACCTCTCGTAAAACTGGACGGAAGTATTACTAATCTGCCCAAATTTTCTGTACCTCCATCTTGTTGCATAGCATCACGCAAGTGCACATACTCCTCAGCACGCAACCGTATTTGATTAGTCCGTATGTATACCAAACGTTCGGTTTCAATTTTAGCATACATATCGACGATAAACTGATTAAATAGTCCACGAAATCTTTGCAAGTATACAAAACTGTTTGCTCTTATCTGTAGCATGTATGCAAACTGTTGTGACGACAACTTTTTATGTGGGTTTGTCAATCTAGTAGTAGGGTTAATTTGATGTAATTCAAAGTTATATCCATCTTCCCCGTGACAAAAAATTAATGGGTATTGAAGCGCATCGTATGATTGATGTGTCTCGTATATACGATGAAGACGATCGTCATGAGTGCGCAAAACAATATCGCGCTTTTCACACTCTTGGTCAACTAAAACAACTGCAACTTCATTTGTAGTAGGAGGATTGTACCTTCTTGGATGTTCTGTTGCGGACCTTTTATCAGCACATATTACAAATAATTTATAAATTAAATTATAATTATTATTTTGCTCTTCGGGAACGAAATCAAGGGCACTTTTAAAATCGCGAACATATGGATTTACATCATGTAGCATATTTTGCAGAATAGATATCAGACTACGATTAAGTTGTGGAAAGTTTTCGTTTCTAATAGCCGCCTGATCTTCATAATTCGCTACGAAATATATTTGCAGGAACTTTGGCTCATTCTCGGGTAACAATGAACCAATAAGGTGATAAACCTGCCCTTGGACTTTGAAGGTAGGCATAAAAGGTCCTTCCGTCACTTGTTTTGCTCCAAAAGATGTCATTTGAAATGCACTGTTATACGCACGAATGTTTTCTAAAAAGTGCTTTGACTGCGAGTGATCACCATTGAGCAGAGCTTTCAAAACTTCAGGCGGATTTAGGAAAATTTCGTAACTGACCTTTCCATTGGAACAACACATTCCAACCGTTTCTTTTTGGAATTTAAGGGCTTCACAAAATCTTCATTTCAAATTCATTTCGCCAATTAATGAGTATTTAGCATAATCTACTAAAGGGTTATATGCAAAAGCACTTTTTGTCTTAGTAATCCAGGAGAGTAAGCCGCTACCTACATCAATATTTGGGGGAAGCTCTTCAGAGTCATTTTGTTCTCTATTTAGCGTATGTCGCACGCGGTCAACATGCAGGCGAACCTGGCGATTTTCCTATGCCTCCAACTGCCGTATTCTGCGTATTCTTTCCCTCTCGTTGGCTCTGTATGTTTCTTGATCTTCACCTAGGCGTTCGTAATTTTCTGCAGTCATAACTATACTGCTGCGTTGTTGGTTGCTACTTTCCATCATTCTAGTAATGTTATGGCGATGTCGATCATTTATCAAAAGTTCCTCACGATGCAAAAACGTTTCATTACTTGTTTGGCATAACCTTGGACATGATGAGCGGATGCGCTACTCATTTAACCGGGACTCCCTTTCGACAACAGGTTCAGAACCTCGAGACAATATGTGGCGCTCTCGGTCATTGCTGAGTCGTATATGTTGTTCTTCTTCATTTTCAAAGAAGCGATTTAAATTTGTCCTAATTTGCTGCGTACTTAAACGAATTTCTCTCTCAGGGGAGGTTTCTAATTCGCGCGACAGCGCGTGACGTTCACGATCAGCCAATTGCCTATTGGACCTTTGGTCACTTGTTTCCTGTGACCTTAAGTTTGCTGAGCGGATGCGCTGCTCATTTAACCGGGACTCCCTTTCGACAACAGGTTCAGAACCTCGAGACAATATGTGGCGCTCTGGGTCATTGCTGAGTCGTATAAGTTGTTCTTCTTCATTTTCAAAGAAGCGATTTAAATTTGTCCTAACTTGCTGCGTACTTAAACGAATTTCTCTCTCAGGGGAGGTTTCTAATTCGCGAGACAGCGCGTGACTTTCACGATCAGCCATCTGCCTATTGTCCCTTTGGTCACTTGTTTCCAGTGACCTTAAGTTTGCGGAGCGGATACGCTGATCATTTAGCCGGGACTCTCTCTCGACAACAGGTTCAGAACTTCGAGACAATACATGGTGCTCTCGGTCAGTGCTGAGTCGTGCATGTCAACCTTCGGTGCTTTCAAAAAATCGATCTAAATTAGTCCTAACTTGCTGCAAACTAAGACGAATTTCTCTTTCGTGCGGTGCTTCCAATTCGCGCGACAAAGCATGGCGTTCCCTATCAATATGTCGGCGCGCATCACTTTCGGAAGGAGTTTCCATAGACCTGATAAATGCTATACGTTCTCTATTTGCCGAAAGCCTCGTTTCATAATTTTCACTCGATTCTTGTGATCGCATTAGTCTTAACCTCTTAGCAGCTTTAGTGCGTTTAGATAAATTTGAATGCTTTTTGAGCATAGTGTTTCTAAAAATAATGCAATGAAAATTAAATGGGCACATAACAAATAACCTTTCCGACATTTGGCATTACCGCATTTACGTAAATTTTATTTAGTGTATGTGTACGACAACCAATCGCACACCTACCAAAGCATCGCAGTACATACGAAAACTGTGCTCCACCTGTCAGTGAATAGATAAATCGAATTGCACCAAAAGGTTTGAGTCCCTGATTACCGCGTGTAAAAGGTTTCAAATCTTAGCTAAAAGTATTTCATATTGTGGGTAAATTTATAGATTTTGGAGCAAATACATTTTGACCGGTATCTCAGTTATCGATTAATTTATCTAAATATCACAAAATTCAAATGAAACCTGTGATCTTCCTCTATTGTTTGATGTCCATATTGTACGCATATTTAGAGGTTTTAGGTAACCTCATTTTAACCGATTATCGTAATATGGCAGCGTGAAATAATTTTTTTTTGGTTCGCCACTGTATCTATTCATGGATTTGATTTTTAATTTATATGAAATTGGAAAAAAACTTTGCAAAGGCATTCTTTGATATTTGTTTGGAAACTAAGTGCATTTTCTTTCGTTTTTCACAAAAAAAAAATCCTTAAAAGTAGCTTAATTATAGCTTAAACAACTATATCTTTTTCCCTTCTGGATTACAGGCTATCTATCTGTGAAAGCCTCATAAAAATCCATTCGTTAGTTTCCGAGATTATCGATATCATACAGACAAACAGACAAACAGCAAAAAGTGGTGCCGATGGACTCTACGACATTCCAAACGTCAAGTACACTCATTTTTTTTTTTTAGAAATCTTGGATGTACAGACACGATTTTCTAGAGATTTATTATAGTATAGATATGCTGGAAGGTAAAATATAATTGCTCAATTTATGGGGTAGCAATAAAAAAAACTAATTATTTCCGTTACTTAAATAGACGATAAAGCAGATTCACCTCATAATTCAAAAGCTTGAAAGTGATGTAAAAGGTAAGACGCAACAGAAATTCTCGTAAAGAAATGTCTAATCATATTAAGTTTTAAATAAAGATGTTGTGACGGCACCCCATGACACTGGAATACGCTCTTCAGTGCAGTGATTAAGTCTTCAAATAGGTAATTCCTTTGGGGTTGAAGAAGACACTTGGAGTTTGAATGTGGATGAAACGATATTTGTATACCTGAGAAAGAATACGTCGGCACCGTTGCGTCTTCACAGATTGAATCAGGCAAGAAGACAGATGCAGAGTTAATTACACTGGATCACAAATTCCAATTTTTTTTTCTGCACCAGAGACGCCATTATGAAATTTCTATGTAAAATCATCCCCTGATTTTAAAAATCAAGGTTATTTTTAATTCCATGGTAACGTTTTGAGATATTTAAGAATAACGGTTTTACAAAAAAAAAAAAAAATTGGGTCACTTAATCATATATATCTCAAGAACGAACTGAGCAATTCCAAAACGGTTTGAAACTTTTAAAAGGCAATAAAATTTTCTATAAACTGTACATACAACACTTTTTGCTAGGCCCTGCAGATTCAAAGATAACGAAAAATCATTACGGATTTTTTCCATTTTTTTGTAAAAATATAAAAAAATTTGTAATTTGCGAGGAAGGATCTCGAAAACTTTTTATTTTTTGCAGATTTGCTTTTTTCTCTCTAAGCTCTGTTTTATTACAAAAAAAAAAAAAAAATAAGCTTTCATTCAACAAAATCGATGGACTAATACAAAAGTTATAATCATTCAAATAAATATATCCATTTAATACTTAAGTACCCTACTGGTACATATGTAGATCAGTTCAAGATTGGAGCAACGCTTTGGCTAAAAATCAGTTTTTTCTTCCTCCTACACAATTCGGCTTCTATCAAATATGGGGTATTGCTTTTTGCAAATACGCGGTATTGCGCGCCAAGCAACGATATTTTATGTGCCCGCGTTATCAGAAGTAGTGAGTATGTAATGTCCTCCGCACATACAAGTATCAATTAAATACCAATACCTACCACACTTATGGTGCTACAATCAGACTATCTTTCTTTTGTTTCGAACTCAAAATTATTGTAATTACTTACTCAATTCGCGCTTAACCGTTTAAACGGTTATGGCCGTCCAAAAAGGCGCGCCAGTTGCTCCTTCCCTCTGCCAACCGGCGCCAATTGGTCACACCAAGGGAGTTTAAATCATGTATATTGGAACGATTTTCCGTCATCCTCGCCGGTTTCGGCGTTGTGCCATCATCAGTCCCGATTTTCGTTAGAAAAGCGGAAAAGGATTTTATAAAATATGAGTATGGAAAGCTTATACTCCAAGAAGGATGAGATAAATGCCGAGTTATTATCTATCAATTTAAGATTGGCAGAACAACTACCTACGAAGGCATTAATGGAATGTTTTGACCGCATTAAGACAGATGTCGATGAGGAACTACAACAAAAATATAGGTCGCTGAACCGGAAATTGAACAAGCTGGCAGAACGGCGAGGGGGTAACCAAAACCAAAAAACTCACCAGTTTCATGACAAGTTCGTTAACACCACAACAGTGGCCATTGCCAAGGAAGAGACACAACTTCTCGTAAAGGGCCTGAAGCACAATATCATGGATCAATATATAGTAAGAAAAACGGAGGAGGCGATTGTAGATGCGGAGATCGCAATATCGTTGATACCACGGGAAGCACTGGCGAAAAACAATATTGTCACAACGAAAGCGGACAAAGGAAACACAACTGTGCTAATCGAAAAAGAGAAATATATCCAAAACCGAAGATATAAATATACACAAGCATCAATTTTGACAATACCTGCTCATGTACCTGCGAACTATAAATACAGGACAAACGACAACAACAGATCAGAACGAAAATCGACACAGATGACGGCACAACCCCGAAACCGGTTTGCTCAAAACCAAATTTGACAAGGGATGACGGAAAATCATTCCAATATACATCATTGATCCACCCTGTCGAAAAATCAGCCAAACAAGATAAGGAGTTTAAATCGTTTTCCACCTGGCCCTTCCAACGGAGTGGGGGTCGCCCTCTACCTCTGCTTCCATAGGTGGGTTCCGATAGAAACACTTTCTTGGCCGGAGCGTAATTTTCATTTGCATAACATGGCCTAGCCAGCGCAGCAGCTGCGTTATAATTCGCCGGACTATGTTGGTATCTGCGTATAGCTCGTACAGCTCATCGCTAAATCTTCTAAGGTACTCGCCATCGCTACCGCGTATAGGTCCATAAATCTTTCGAAGAACTTTTCTGTCGAACACTCCCAGAGCCGTTTCATCCGATGTTGTCATGGTCCATGCTTCTGCACCATATAGCGGGACGGGAATGATTAGTGACTTGTAGAGTATGATTTTTGTTTGCGGTTAAGTTCTGCAGCTAGTATAATTTTCTCCAGCATCAAATTAAAGAAATCGCACGATAGAGATTTACCCTGTCTGAAACCTCGTTTAGTTTCGAACGGCTCGGAGAGGTCCTTCCCAATTCTGACTGAGCTGATGGTGTTGCTCGACGTCATTTTGCACAGCCGTATAAGTTTTGCGGAGAAAGCAAATTCAGACATAGCGGCATATAGGCAGCTCCTTTTCGTGCTGACGAAGGCGGCTTTAAAATCGACGAAGAGGTGATGTATGTCGATTCTTTTTTCGCGGGTTTTTTCCAAGAGTTGGCGCATTGTGAAAATCTGGTCGATGATAGATTTACCAGGTCTGAAGCCCCCCTGAATAGGTCCAATCAGCCGATTCACGATGAGCTTCAATCTTTCGCACAAAACACTTGAAATGACCTTATATGCGATATTAAGAAGGCTGATAGTTGGTGCATTTTGCAGTATCCACCTTCTTGTGGACTGGGCAAAGCATATTGTAATTGCAATAGAAGTATTACATACTACCATGGTACATCGGATATCCAAACCTGGCTATGACGTTCCGGCTTTTATCCGTTTATTGGGGCTCAGTTGCAAAACTTCCCATTTGTAATGGAAAATCTATATGATTTCAATTTGGGTTTAACTGAAATTTTTTGTACTTACTTAGGAAATTCGAATGAACACGAAAATTACTGATGATATGTAATGAATTCCCCTAGTGTGTCACATTGTTACTTACTGTTGAAATAACCAAAAGTGGTTATCGTGTTCATTTTCAAAAAAATCTCAATCAATAAATCTGTTAATTTTCTGTCATTCACAGACTAATACGTTACCATGCAAATGTACACAAATGTCAACCTTAATTGTTTAATTAATAACTGGCGTGATAACTATAAATGGGATCTCAACTCGAATGAATTGATATACATAAATATACGTACATGTATGTTACTTAATAGACAAGCTTCAGCAATCATTAGTGAAATATGGAAATAAAAGCAACAAAGCTAATTAACATGTTTCTCTTTCACTTAATATTATAATCAACAAATAGCTCTGTTTGCTATGAAATAGCAATGAAAATTGATAGAAAATTTTATGAACTATTCTCGTATAAGGTTTTTTGCATTAATTTTGAAATTTTGATGCTGAACCCTTCAAATAAATCTCAAACAAGTTCGCGAAATAATTTCTAATATTAAAGAAGGATTTCTAAATTTGTACTTAGAATATTTGGACAGTTGAGCAGAGCTCACAGAGTATATTAAGTATATTGGATAACGGTTGGTTGCACAGGTATAAAGGAATTGAGATAGATATAGACTTCCATATATCAAAATCATCAGTAATGAAAAAAAATTTGATTGAGCCATATCCGTCCGTCCGTCCGTTAACACGATAACTTGAGTAAATTTTGAGATATCTTGATGAAATTTGGTATGTAGGCTCCTGGGCATACATCTAAGGTCGCTATTTAAAATGAACGATATCGAACTATAACTACGACCACTTTTTCGATATCGAAAATTTCGAAAAACAGAAAAAGTGCGATAATTCATTACCAAAGACGGATAAAGCGATGAAACTTGGTAGGTGAGTTGAACTTATGACGCAGAATAGAAAATTAGTAAAATCTTGGACAATGGGCATTGCACCGCCCACTTTTAAAAGAAGGTAATTTAAAAGTTTTGCAAGCTGTAATTTGGCAGTCGTTGAAGATACCATGATGAAATTTGGCAGGAGCGTTACTCCTATTACTATATGTATGCTTAATAAAAATTAGCAAAATCGGAGAACGAAGTAGGCGTACTTAAAAAAAAATATTTTTTTTTTTAGTCAAATTTTAACAAAAAATTTAATATCTTTACAGTATATAAGTAAATTATGTCAACATTCAAATCCAGTAATGATATGGTGCAACAAAATATAAAAATAAAGGAAAATTTCAAAATGGGCGTGGCTCCGCCCTTTTTCAATTAATTTGTCTAGGATACTTTTAATGCCATAAGTCGAACAAAAATTTACCAATCCTTGTGGAATTTGGTAGGGGCTTAGATTCTAGGACGATAACTGTGGGAAAAGGGCGAAATCGGTTGAAGCCACGCCTAGTTTTTATACACAATCCACCGAATGTCCTTCCGCCGAAATCCGACTATGACCACGCCCACTTTTTCGATATCGAAAATTACGAAAAATAAAAAAATTCCATAAATCTATACCAAATACGAAAAAGGAATGAAACATGGTAATTGTATTGGTTTGTTGACGGAAAATATTACTTTAGAAAAAAACTTTGTAAAATGGGTGTGACACCTGCCATATTAAGTAAAAGAAAATGAAAAAGTTCTGCAGGGCGAAATCATTAACTAAGGCCGACTCCCTTTTAAAATACTCATTAACACCTTTCATTTGATGCCCATATCGTACAAACACGTTCTAGACTCACCCCTTATGGCGATATCTCGAAAAGGCGTCCATCTATGGAACTAAGCCCCACGCCCTATTAGAATACTCATAAACACCTTTCATTTGATACCCATATCGTACAACAAATTCTAGAGTCACCCCTGGTCAACCGTTATGCCGATATCTGAAAAAGGCGTTCACCTATAGAACTAAGGCCCACTCCCTTTTAAAGTACTCATTAACAGCTTTTATTTGATATCCAGGGCCGCCTCAAGAGAATTGTGGGCCCTAGGCGAGTTATTATTTGCGGCCCCTTTCTCCTGTATTTATAGAAAAAAATTGGAGATCAGAAATATTAAATTCAAACTTAGTGTCAATAAAACAAAAAAATATTTCTTTTGCATATTGAATATATTTTTTTTTTCAACAAATAAACGAAAACAACACAAAAAATATTTTTAATTATCTTAGAATTTACTAAAACTTCATTTTCCGCGCCTTCAACTCAATTTACTTAAATCTAATTTTTGCGCAATTTCCTGCTCTTTTGATAGCAATACTAAACCGACAAGCCTTTCTTGAGTCATGACCGAACGCAAGTACGTTTTGATTAATTTCAGTTTCGAAAAGCTACGCTCGCCACTCTCATCCGACATTGGTATCGTCAACAAAATACTAAATTGGGCATGAAACCAGACAAATTATGTTGTAAAATATAACTAAGGTGAAAATTAAATTTTTTAATGAAACTAAATATAGGACAACTACAAAATTTCTTCTTTTTTTTTGCAAAAAGGATTTTTAGTACAAAAGTGTTTATCGAATTTGGTGTCCCCTAGAACTTGGTGCCCTAGGCGGTCGCGTAGTTCGCGTATATGGTAGAGCCGGCCCTGTTGATACCCATATCGTACAAACAAATTATAGAGTCACCCCTGGTCCTCCTTTATGGCGTTATCTCGAAAAGGCGTCCACCTATAGAACTAAACCCACGCCTTTTTAAAATACTCATTAACACCTTTTATTTGATACCCATATCGTACAAACAAATTCTAGAGTCAGCCTTGGTCCACCTTTATGGCGATATCCCTAAATGGCGTCCACCTATAGAACTATGGCCCACTCCCTTTAAAATACTCTTTAATACCTTCCATTTGATACACATGTCATACAAGCACATTTCAGGGTTACCCTAGGTTCATTTCCTACATGGTGATTTTCCCTTATTTTGTCTCCATAATTCTCAGCTGAGTATGTAATGTTCGGTTACACCCGAGCTTAGCCTTCCTTACATGTTTTTATACCCAGCTGAACAGAGCTCACAGAGTATGTTAACTTTGTTCGCATAACGGTACCCCGTAACGGCATAAACTAATCGAGATAGATATATACTTCTATATATCAAAATGACCTGGACGAAAAAAGAAATTCATTCAGCCATGTCCATCCGTCCGTCCGTCCGTCTGTCCGTAAACACGATAACTTGAGTAAATTTTGAGGTATCTTCATGAAACTTGGTACGCTATTTAAAATGAACGAAATTGGACTATAACCACGGCCTCTTTTTCGATATCGAAAATTTCGAAAAACCGAGAAAGTGCGAGAATTCATTACCAAAGACGGATAAAGCGATGAAACTTGGTAGGTGGGTTGACCTTATGACGCAGAATAGAAATAGACATATTTGGACAATGTGCGTGGCACCGCCCACTTTTAAAAGAAGGTAATTTAAAAGTTTTGCAAGCTGTAATTTGGCAGTCGTTGAGGATATCATGATGAAATTTGGCAGGAACGTTACTCCTTTTACTATATATGTGCTAAATAAAAATTTGCAAAATCGGATGACAAACACGCCCGCATTAAAAAAAATTTAAAAGTCAAATTTTAACAAAAAATTGAATATATTTACAGTATATAAGTAGATAATGTCACCATTCATCTCCAGTAATGATAATGGTGCAACAAAATACAAAAATAAAAGAAAATTTCAAAATGGTGGTGGCTCCGCCCTTTTTCATTTAATTTGTCTAGAATACTTTTAATGCCGTAATTCGGGCAAAAATTTACCAATCCTTGTGAAGTTTGGTAAGGGCATTGCTTCTATAACGATAATGGGCGAAATCAGTTGAAGCCACGCCCAGTTTTTATACACAGTCGACCGTCTGTCCTTCCTCTTGGCCGTTAGCACGATAACTTGAGCAAAAATCGATATATCTTTACTGAACTTAGTTCACGTACTTACCTGAACTCACTTTATCTTGGTAATAAAAATGAGCGAAATCCGATTATGACTACGCCCTTTCGACACGCGACTTTTTCGATATTGAAAATTTCGAAAAATGAAAAAAATGTCATAATTCTATACCAAATACGAAAAATGGGTTGAAAAATGGTGATTGGATTGGTTTTTTGACGTAAAATATAACTTTGGAAAAAATTTTGTAAAATGGGTGTGACACCTACCATATTAAGTAGAAGAAAATGAAAAAGTTCAGCAGGGCGAAATCAAAAGCCCTTGGAATCATGGCGGGAATACTGTTCGTGGTATTACATATATAAATAAATTAGCGGTACCCGACAGATGATGTTCTGGGTCACCCTGGTCCACATTTTGGTCGATATCTCGAAAACGCCTTCACATATACAACTTAGGACTACTACCTTTTAAAATACTCATTAACACCTTTCATTTGATACCTATTTCGTACAAACACATTATAGTCACCCCTGGCCCACCTTTATGGCGATATCTCGAAAAGGCATCCTCCTATAGAACTAAGGCCCACTCCCTTTTAAAATACTCATTAACACCTTCCATTTGATACCCATATCGTACAAACACGTTCTAGAGTCACCTCTGGTCCACCTTTATGGCGATATCTCGAAAAGGCGTCCACATATAGAACTAAGGCCCACTCCCTTTTAAAATACTCATTAACACCTTTCATTTGATATCCATATCGTACAACATACATTCAAGAGTCACCCCTGGTCCACCTTTATGGCGATATCCCGAAATGGCTTCCACCTATATGGTCCACTCCATTTTAAAATACTCTTTAATACCTTCCATTCGAAACCCATGTCATACAAACACATTCCAGGGTTACCCAGATTCATTTTGCTAAGTGGTAATTTTCCTTATTTTGTCTCCAAAGCTCTCATCTGAGTATCTAATATTCGGGTACACCCGAACTTAGCCTTCCTTACTTGTTTGATCATGCGGTTTTGTAGCCCAGTCAACTTTTAAAACATAGCGCCTAAGAATCTGAACATTCGCATCGATTTTACGAGGTGGCATGATTTTCAAACCCTGATATAGGCATTGTTGTTGTTTCTAATATTAGATTTTAATTAAAAAATTTAATTCGGTAGACTACGTACATCAGATGTGCTGCGTTTTTGACCAACAATTTATTTATTAATTTTTAACAGTTTCAAAAAAATATACGTAACAATATCACAACGAAAAATAGGTAAATATTAATGGAAGGATTAGCGATTTCATAAATATTTTTTTTCTTGGACGCTATGACAATGAATGCCCGTTCATGCCAAGTTGTTGTAAAGCAATGGTTTGTTAGTCTTCGAGGTTCATAAATATTTTTTTTCTTGGATGCTATGACAATGAATCCCCGTTCATGCCGAGTTGTTGTAAGGCAATGGTTCGTTAGTATTCGAGGTCTGAAACTGGTCCTCTACATAGAAAAACTCATCAGCTATGGAAAATATATGCAATATAATATACATAATTTTAAATAATTTATTAGTTAAAAGTAGATATAATTGATATAAATTAAATTAAATATGCTAATGAATAAAATAAGGTGCTATTAAGAGAGGAAAGAATAGGTTTTATGAAATCAGCTGTAATTGTAATTAATGTAAGTAAGTTGTAGTTTTGACACCAACAGCGGAAGGGCTCATTTATTTGTTTAAATCCTTGTGATACTGAAAAGAAAAATTGAAGTTATAGTTCAACAAGTAAGAAAGTCAAAGTTCGGATGAAACCGAACATTACATATCCAGCTGTGCACTTGAAACGCTGGTGTTGTTTGATTTGTGTGGTTAATGCATAGTGTTATAAAGCTACGAAATATTGGATATATGGTTCCATTCTGAACTAATTTTCGTTAAAAAGAAGCAAACATAATACAGAGGCTACCACTAATGAACTTAAGCGATTCAAAATGAAGTTTTCTTTCAGATATGGTGATTTCCCTACAAAAACTGTTTATTTTAAAATAAAGATATATCAGAACAATAACCACAAAAACCCAAGTTGTTCGACTTATGGCATTAAAAATATTTTGGGAAGAGTAAGAAAAAAGGGGCAGGTCACGCCCATTTTCAAAATTTGTTTAAGTTTTGTTCTTAGCTCAACCATACCACTACTGAGGTAGAATATCAATCAAATGTAGATAAATACCATAGAGTTATTGCAAACTTTGTTAAGGTTAGACGTTTTGAAAAGCGGGCGTGGTCTTTATCCGATCTTGATTATCCTCACTCGGTCTATTTAATTTGGCAAGTATAGTGTCTCTGCCAAATTTCAATGTAATATATTTAACCGTGGTTATCGTCCGATTACACTCATTTTACCAGTTCATTTTTTTTATTTTATTTTGGGTGCAGATAAGCCGTATACTGAATTTGGTAAAGATATCTCAATATTTGATCAAGTTATCGTGTTAACGGACGGACGGGCGGACGGCGGACATGGCTTAAACAATTTTTTTCGATACTGATGATTTTGATGTATGGAAGTCTATATCTGTTTCGATTCTGTTATGCAATCGAAGTTACTTTGTGTACAAGTACAGCTGCACTATAACTAGAAAATTTGCACCACCACTAACAATTTTGCATTATCAAATAACATTGGGACTCTAATAGGGAATATTTGGACAAACTGCCATATCTGACCAATAAGATCCGTTTCGAAGATTGCTAAGTCTTCATTTTCAGTACGCCTCAGGCCCGCTGCGCTAACCATTTATCTATACAGCGGTGGTTTGCTTGACTCAGTGTTGGGCAAATTATATTTGCAAAAATAATTACAAATTAAAAATTAATTTATTTTTAATTGCAATTTCCACTATAAACAAGTCATTAACTGTAATTGTGAAAAGTTACAATTAATCAATTGCATTGGGCGCAATTACCAATTAATTAATTTTTAATAGTGATTTTATCTAATTAACAATTGATTTATTTAAAATTTTTTATTTGTATGAGTTTTAAGCGGAGATTACCCTTATTGCTCTAAATGTATGAAAACATTTCTTTGAAGCAATTTTTAATTTTATAAAAAACTCATACAAATAGGCAACATTGAACAGCAAGAACACCAAATTTCTTTTAAACCGCATTACCAACGGATAACTTTACCACATGATGCCATACGAAGTATGGACTGTGAATAAAGAAAAATATGCAAAGAAGGCAATTGGGATAAGGCTTACAACAACTAAGGCATGACGTGGCTGAATGCATTTGTAACACTTCAACCAACGTAGGAGTGCGGGTTCAAATCCCACTCCCGGGAGAAAAGGCTTTGAAGGTATTTACAAGGTATAATCGAAACAGCTGTCGCCTTGTCCGTTCTGATGTCACGTTGTTTAAATTTTTCCCAAATCATTAAACAAATTTGAATTTTTTATGGAATTTGCAATTAACAGTTAATTAATATAATAGTTTATGTTGCATTTTTAAACTACCCTCTTTTCAAACATACTGTCGGATAGTTTGTGGCTCTTCGGAAGATCTGTCATTGTTGAAAATGAAAGCCGATGATGATAGAAGTGTATTAATTATATCTATATCTATACTAATTATATAAAAATGCTTATGTGGGAAATGTTTGGAAGGGCTAATCTCAAGAAGTACCAAACCGATTTTTATAAATCTTTTTTAAAAGAAAGTATTGGCACAAATACACACCCTGCGCTTTTCAATCTTTCCATTTTCACAAACCAAAGCCCTTTATTATACTGAGCTGAGCAGAGCTCACAGAGTATATTAACTTTGTTCGCATAACGGTAATCCGTAACGGCATAAACTATTCGAGATAGATATAGACTTCTATATATCAAAATGATCTGGGTGAAAAAAGAAATTCATTTAGCCATGTCCGTCCGTCCGTCCATCTGCCCGCCCGCCTGAAAACACGACGCTATTTAAAATGAACGAAATCGGTCTACAACCACGCCCACTTTTTCGATATCGAAAATTTCGAGAAACCGAAAAAGTGCGATAATTCATTACCAAAGACAGATAAAGCGATGAAACTTAGTAGGTGCGTTGACCTTATGACGCAAAATAGAAAATTAGAAAAATTTTGAACAATGGGCGTGGCACCGCCCACTTTTAAAAGAAAGTAATTTTAAAGTTTGCAAGCTGTAATTTGGCAGTCGTTGAAGATATCATGATGAAATTTGGTAGGAACGTTACTCCTATTATTAAATAAAAATTAGCGAAATCGGATGACGAACACGCCCACTTTAAAAAAAATTTTTTTTTAAGTCAATTTTTAGCAAAAAATTTAATATCTTTACAGTATAAAAGTAAATTATGTCGACATTCGACTCCAGTAATAATATGGTGCAACAAAATACAAGGGTAAAAGAAAATTTCAAAATGGGCGTAACTCCGCCCTTTTTCATTTCACATTCTAGAGTTACCCCTGGTCCACCCTTATTGCGATATCTCGAAAAGGCGTCCACCTTTAGAACTAAAGCCCACTACGTTTTAAATAATCATTAACACCTTTCATTTTATACACACGTCATGCAAACTAGAGATTTACGCGGATCACTTCATCGGCGGCGGCGGCGTAGGCTCTGTTATAAACCGGCGGCGGCGGCGTGGGCGGCGCGCCGGCATACGCCGGTGTTCTTACTTTAAAAAGCTTGATTTTTCTCTTTGAAAAAAGAATATTTAGGAAAGGTTTTGTATGTATTTAAGGAAATCAACGTTTTTGCAATTTCCGGAAGATCCGGGGTTTTTGCCTCAAAATCTAGCAGATTGTTAAAAAATTTTCAGGAGTAGCTCCTTGCGGAGGGATTGTCCTTCGTTCACTTACTCCATAGAGACTTCGAAACTAACCCCGGTCTTTGGAAGTGGTACTGCTACGTCTGCTGAAAAGAAACAGAGTATATAAAATGGTCACACTTGTTTCTGTATATCTCGTGCAAAGCGTAGTTTCACCTTCTTTAAATCATTTGGGGCTCCTTGGCGGTCACGCACAAAGGCGACTTACGGTTGCTACTAATGGTCTATTAATACTCATAACTCTCGTGGCAGAGGGCGCCTACAGTTTTTTCGGCTGTTTTTAAGAGCTATAATTCCCGATATGCGAACAGTAGCAATCCTGACCAACAGTCGCTACTACGTCTCCTGACGCTCACACCATATGCCAGCACAGAAGCTATAGGACTGCGACTTCGAACTCATACTTTCGTTGACGTCACTTTCCTAGAAGCTATAGGTGTAGCTCCGAAGACTTTCTAACGGATGTTTTTACGCGCTATGCTGCCGAGCTGTACCGGAGAAATACCTGGAAACGTTAGGGAGTGACTATTCGGCCAAGGATGCCGCCCTCGAAACATAAGCAGTCTAAGTGGATGTCATTGCGTAACTCATGGGTGAAAAACATATAATCCTCGACGCATCTACATAATTAAAATTTTACAAGGACCCTGGATAAAATTTTTAAAATGTAGACCAAAGTTTGCAGACGTTTGTGTCCACAGCATAGATTTCAATAGTCTTCGTTAATTCAAAACGATATTTTAGAATGAAAGTGGACCGATTTTAAGTTGAAAGGTGTTAACTGCTGTTTTTCGGCTTTATGATATAAGAGCTCATTATGGATGACCGCGTAGCTTCAATTCTCAGACTAGTCCGCCTGGCCACAACGTTAGGGTAGTAGACCACACAGTCATTAGTTCGATTGTCTTGGGAAAGCTTTTGCTTCGCCACTAAGAGTGTTCTTGCGAAGGACAAAGCCTGACCTAGTAAATATATGTGCCTACGTATTCACATTTGTAAAAGGAGCCGTAACGTGTAGGTGATATTTAAACTTGGTTCGTAGGCTATAATCAATGTGATTCAATCCAGGGGACTAGTTTTGCATAGGGCTGCTAACTTTAGGAAATGTCAAACCCGAAGACTTGGGTGTTGGAATGGATGAAGTGTGAAAATCAAAATTAACATTTCATACGCTATTGTATAAATAAAAAAAATAAATGTAAGGCACGATAACCTCCGAAGAGATCTAAGGCCGAGCTTCTCTTCCAATTTGCGTCGTGCTCCTCTTGATTTTCCCTACAAATTGGCCGGACGGGACCTACATGTTTTATGCCGACTCCGAACGGCATCTGCAAGGTAGATGAGTTTTCACTGAGAGCTTTTCATGGCACAAATATACTCGGAGCGCTTGCCAAACACTGCCGAGGGGCGACCCCGCTTAGAAAATTTTTCTTTTTAATTGAAAAACCTTATTTCTAAAATGTTGATGTTGCTTTACCCGGGGTTCGAACCCAGGGCACACGGCGTGGTAGGCGGAGCACGCTACCATCACACCACGGTGGCCGCCGCTATTGTATAGTTTCGCAAATAAACAACATATGTTTGAATGTAAGTGCAAGAGATTTTTCAAACCCTTCTCATACGCACATACATATATCCCAAACTTAAGTATGAGGTAAGGATCATTTCAAAGTAGTGTTGATGCCCTTAGAACTTACCAAAGGATTTTGCATCACTGATTTCGCTTAATCTTTCATCCAATCGGAATATAAAATTTAAAAAAAAAACCGGCACCTTTTTTGGGTAATTTGCTTTTTTTAACAACTTAAGGACAATTTGAAAACATCTTCGGCTTGGGTCACTTGAATTGAATTCATTGTTAATTATTTACTTTTTGAAAAAAAAAAAAATAAAAATATGTAAAGTGAGCATATAAATTTATTATATAAATTTTCTTTTAGTGTTTTGTTTTAACAACTTGCTGAATTGGGTGATGCAAAGTCCGTGCTAAGCTGACATCGAAAGAGCCAGTTTTTTTAAATAACTTTCGAGCAGTTAGAAAGAGTTAAATTTCGCAATTAGTTTCTTATAACTGGCAGTGATGCACATCCGTTTATACCACTTTCGCCATATCCGAAAAATTTTCGACATGAACAATAAATGGCCTAAACGGTGTTAAACGAGTAGAAAATATATTAACGCGCCGGACGCCGCCGCCGCGCCGATATTTTTTACATTCGGCGGTGGCGTGCGAAAAACGACAAAATTCGACGGCGGCGGCGGCGTTTATAGGCGGCGTATATCTCTAATACAAACACATTCCAGGGTTACCCTAGGTTCATTTTGCTAAATGGTGATTTCCCTTGTCTCCAAAGCTCTCAGCTGAGTATGTAATATTCGGTTACACCCGAACTTAGCCTTCCTTACTTGTTTTTAGAATAAAATTGATGAAAACCCCCAAATAATGCAAGCATAATTTGCCTTATTACCACTTTGAATGGCCATGGGTTTGATTGAAACGTTGCACACGTATCAAGGCTCGATGACAATGCATTAATGTGATGGTGTGGTGACATAAGGTCAACGGCCATAAGGGCAATTGGTCTTATTACCACTTTGAATGGCCATAAGTTTGATTGATACTTTGCTCAATGACAATGCAATAATGTGATGGTGGGGTGACATAAGGTTAACGGACGGCCAATTGATCTTATGACCACCCCAAATGGCCATAGATTTGAAACCTTGCACATAATGCGAAGAACGCATTCCTTTATTAATGATAGAAGGGGATGCATGTCACATCTACGAAAGAGCATACTGGAGCCCTTTTTAACACGCTTGTATTAGCTGGGCCTGTATCTATCTATGTATCTATGTATCCATGTATGTATGTAACGGAATCTGGAGTGGAGCCGAGAGCCCCGGTAATGCAGAGCTCCGAACTCCATTGCACCTTTTGAAGCATTTTAAGATAGGTACTTTTAGCTAGTGCAGGCCACCAGACCAAGGCAACATAAAGAAGAATCGGGCGCACAATGGCTGTGTAAATCCAGTAGGTCACCTTGGGGGGGAATACCTAGGAGGTGCCAATTGCCCTCTTGCAGGTGAACAGCTCTGCTGCTGCCTTCTTGGATCGCTCCACTATATGGTCACTCCATAATAGCTTCCTATCCAGAATGACTCCCAAATACTTGACTAGATCGCTAAACGCTAAGAACGTACCCCCAATTCTTGGCGGTGTAAGATTTGGTACTTTGTACCTCCTCGTGAAGAGGACAAGCTCGGTTTTATCCGGGTTGACTTCCAAACCTGTGGCGGGTTGTACTCCTGGAGCAGCTGCAGGATGTCAGCTGGGTCCGTTGGTGTCACTGGAACCCAGGCTCTAGCCCTTGGTCGTGAGTGGATATCACGCGCCTCCACTACCGGCCCTATAGAGGTTTACCGACCTGGCGTCGTCACAGGCAATTAGCTTGACATTGCCCTGGAACCACCCTGCATGCCCCTATTGCCTTTCTTAATCTTAACGGCCACCGTAGCGAGCGCGGCCTCGATCCACTTCCACTGTTGTTTCGGGATACTGCCATTTTCGCTGCTCTCGTCTATAATGCCAATGCTCTGCCGACCCTTGGCAATTTCGGCGAAAGACCGCGTCCAGCCCCCTGCTTCTTGGCCCTTTTCGGTGCCGTGGGGTTGGATTCATCCATGGACCGCTGGCTTTTCGAGGTTTCATCACTCTCGACTAAAACTTTTAAAATTACTTGAACTAAAAAATTAAAAATAAATAATAGTTTAAAAAAACTACAAAAACACGGTTTTATGGCTAACCGAACTAAAAAATAGAAAATAATTTTCAATTAAAAAGAGTTTTTATAACAGTATTAGAAGGTCAAACAATCATTTATAGTTAATCACCTCAAAATAAAATTATAATAAAATTTAAGTTATTAACAGAATAATTTAATTCACAGTAAAAAGCGTGGGGTGCTTGATATTGAATGTTACAATCATTCTATTGGCAACTATTTGAGAGGAAAGATATGAAATGTAGTCAAATGCACCCCACGCTTTTTAATCTGAATTAAATTATTCTGTTAATAACTTAAATTTTATTATAATTTCATTTTGAGGTGATTAACTATAAATGATTGTTTGACCTTCTACTACTGTTATATAAACTCTTTTTAATTGAAAATTATTTTCTATTTTTTAGTTCGGTTACAACAACCACTGATTGCGACAACCACTGAAACAGTCAAGTCCGTACAAAGCAACACATATGTACTTATGTATGTAGTAAAGTTGATTAGAAACACACATTATATGCAAATCCAAAATGTGATTTTCTTTGATATTGTTTTGGCACAAACAAAGCAACACATATATATGTAGCTTAAGAAAAAATAGACGCGCTCTTTCTGTCTCTCCTCCCTTTATCTTATTTGCAGTTCTGATATTTGATGCTTTTTTGAACAAAGGGGAGAGTTAAAATAAAAGGCTGCGAGCATTGTACAACAGGCAAAGGGCGATTGATCTCAAGTCAGCATTTAACTACAGACCACATCTGAATTATATGGAAAATTCTCCACTTTTCATTGGCCGATAAGTGAAATTTACCTTTTTTGTAAGGCTAGGAATTGGCCAAAGGAAACAACAGATATGTGCTGTAGTAAGAGTCACGTGAAATTAAGTGATATCGGTGAGCCTCCGCCAACAATCAAAGCGCTGCTTACAGGAGAGCATACTCCCTCCAGTCATTTTAAACAAAATATAAGAAAATATAATGGTGGTTTCGCTATGACTTCTTTTGGCGATAATGAAATTAGAGAAGATAATTGCATGCCAACTTTAAAAATACATATTATTGAAAGTTTATTATCACCGCCCAACATGGTTCCCAAATTTTTACAAATATATTTTTCTTCCCAAGAGGAGCAGCTTTCGTTGCGCCAAAATGCTGCACCAACTCTTCAAAGAGATATTTTGAATTTAACTCAAGAAATTCTGCTTGAAAATAATGTGTATGTTCGAAGTTTTATGACTTCTATGGAGCGTATGCCATCTAATTCGAATAACTATGGGGTTGTAATTAGGGCTGTGAACTGCATCCGGATTTTTCAACTATCCGGATAAACCGGATATTCGAATAACCGTATATCTAAGCAAAAAATCCGGCTATCCGGATATCCGGGTTCGCAAATGGCAAATAAGGATATCGGTATGTCCGGATACTGGAATATAAAAGTTGAATATCTGCATATCAGAATTGAACGAAGCAAGCATCGAAAAATTATTCACAAAATATGTTTGTAGATTATTAAATTAACGTCAAAAATTAAAAACTACAATTTTACAAAAATCAACAATTTTACAAAGCGTTAATTTACACCAGAACAAGAAGAAAAAGTTCATATTACGTATTTCTCAACACGAGCCTTTTTTATATTCACTGTTAATTGTTAAATGCCCAACGAATTTATTGTTATTAATGTTAAATAAACATATATACACATATATACATCAGTTGCTTCACTGGATATCCAAAAATATAGTTATTAACTGGATCTTCATAAATCCGGATATTCGGATAGTTTTACACAACGGATATCCGGATATTCGAATATGCGGATATTCCCAGCCCTAGTTGTAATCCATGCCGACAAACGCCCTGTTATTGATAGTTGGCGAAAATACTGGTTCCCGCCATATTGGGCTACAGTCCCATGATAACTCTCTCCATCGTGTGTCAGAAATTCATCCTTCATATGACCCCTTGCAATACCCTATTATATTTTTAAATGGTGAGGACGGTTACAGCATAAATATGTATACCGCAAACTTCTCCAAGCAGTGGGGCACCCTAACCCACATAAAACAGTTTCATTTATGCAA
Source organism: Eurosta solidaginis (assembly GCF_040869045.1). Classification (NCBI taxonomy): domain Eukaryota; kingdom Metazoa; phylum Arthropoda; class Insecta; order Diptera; family Tephritidae; genus Eurosta; species Eurosta solidaginis. The sequence goes on along the minus strand of NC_090320.1, from coordinate 160,056,422 downwards.
TTTTATGCACGTAAAATTATAGTTGGAGAAAATAGCTTTTATGCGCTTTATAGATATGGATATCTCTTTAACCGGTACTGTATGGACATGGCTGCTAAATTGATGACCGTCATTATGGAAGGCCTGGCTTATTTGTAACATTACATGCAATTCAGAGTGGAGTGAAATCAAAAACGAATTGTTTCCTAATCGACGACCAAGTGACCACCATGTCATTGGTTTAAGAGTATTCCATATCAAAGTACACAAACTCATGAGTTTAATTATGCAACAAGATATTTTTGGAAAAGTTAGATGGTTAGATGCCATATGTTTACTGTTGAATGGCAAAAGCGAGACGAAGATCCGATGTTGTATGATATAATTACTAAAAATATGTTGGATGACCAACTTTCTATTCTTGCACAGACATATTCAATGCTTTTTTTTTTGTTGTTTTTTTTTTTTTGATATTTAAGTTATTTCATTGTGCGTATATAAAAAATGCATATAATAATTAATAATACCGGATGAAGATATAGATGTGTATTGTTCTCCATCTGTGGCTAGACGCCATGTTTCTTCAACGAATTTTTAATTCTTGTTAGGAATGCAAGAATACCACCCTAACTCCGGTCAGGGAGGTATCGTATCTCCTAACTCCGCCAAATCGCCCGAGGAGAGCACCGAAGGCAACCTTGTGGCCTATTTTAATTTTATACTCAACGCAAAAAGCCAGAAAATTAACGTTGAGCCGATGATGATACCGGACGTCCGCTCACGCGAAAAGAAAAGACCGGAAAGCATTCAAAGCTTTTTAAAGTACTCCAAGAATACGACAACTCATTAACGTTTGATTTTTTTATTAAGCAAGATTTATGATTTTTCAAATAGTGATTTTTCAATAGACTTGTCTTATTTTTCAATAGACTTATTTCAATTCAATTCCATTTTATTTCTCAAATATTAGTACAGTAAGATTTACATCTCTTTTTGCACAACCGAAAAATAAATCTCAGACCCAGAAATAAGTTAAAAATAGTTTACGGTAAATTAACGATAAATTAAATTAAATCAATCAATAAGTATATTAAAACACGTAACAAAAAATAAATACACAGTAAATTATGTAAATGGTTCAATTTGTGAAAAAGTATTTATATAGGACATCCGTGAAGTTACTTCCGTTCAATTTGCTTTTTATGCCAGCAGGTATTGAATTCCAAATTCTAACAGCATTGATGAAAAACATTCTAGTAGAGTTCTTAAGGTTAAAATATGGCAACATGAGGTTAAGACAGCGCTCTGATTGTGGAAAGATAAGTTTTTCATAAAGATAATTTGGAGTCTTCGTATACACTAAACGAAATAGAAATATACAGTTTCTGGCTTTTAAATAGGCAGCGATGTCACATCCCAGTAGCGGTGTTCTCCATGCAGATATGTGGTCAAACCAACGTATTCCATATACATAACGCGTAATTTCATTAAATGCAATATCAACTTTATACGCCGACTGACAGTCAAGCTTGCTATATACTAGTTCAGAGTAGGTTAGGGTAGGCAAAATAATTTGACGGGCAAGTATCTTTCGAATATGAATTGGAGTAAATGGTGCTGACTGCCTCAAGTTACGTAGAGTACCATACACTTTGCCTACAGCTGAACTTATGTGGTTTACACAACTTAAATTTGTGTTAATAATGAAGCCCAAGTTGGCGGCCACCGTGGTGTGATGGTTGCGTGCTCCGCCTACCACACCGTATGCCCTGGGTTGGCACCCCTGGCAAAGCAACATCAAAATTTTATAAATAAGGTTTTTCAATTAGAAGAAAATTTTTCTAAGCGGGGTCGCCCCTCGGCAGTGTTTGGCAAGCGCTCCGGGTGTATTTCTGCCATGAAAAGCTCTCAGTGAAAACTCATATGCCTTGCAGATGCCGTTCGGAGTCGGCATAAAACATGTAGGTCCCGTCCGGCCAATTTGTAGGGAAAATCAAGAGGAGCACGACGCAAATTGGAAGAGAAGCTCGGCCTTAGATCTCTTCAGAGGTTATCGCGCCTTATATTTATTATTTATTTAAGTTGGTGATTTTTTCAACTATTTCAAGAAAGTTGTTGTTTAAATTAATATTAGGAATACTAGTAAGATTTATTTTAATTTTGAAAACTGGTAAGACATACGACTTATTTGAGTTAAGTTGAAGGCCATTTCGTGTAGACTATAGCTAGTAAATCCTCATTCAGCTTTACCGCTATTCCATTAATATTATCAAAACGACCAGATAGGTACAGTTGAACGTTATCAGCATATGCATGCATACTTACATGCCAACAGGCTAAAAATATATCGTTTATAAATACACTAAAAAGCAGTGGACCTAGAATGGACCCTTGAGGAACGCCACAAGATATGGGTTTGATCGTTGATGACACTTCGCCAATCTTGACTCTTTGACACCTATCCGTTAAGTAAATCCTCATTAGACAAATATCAGCCTTACCAAATCCATAATAATACGTAAGCTTAGAGCAAAGTAATAAATGATCAACAGAGTCGAACGCTTTAGAGAAGTCAAGTAAACATAGGAAACATAGGAGGGATATTTCACCTTTGTCATAAGCCATACGCAAGTCGTACATAATTTTAACCATAACTGTTGAACAACCATGACGCGCCCTAAACCCAGGTTGATAAGGTGAAAGTAGACTTTTTGCTGTAATGTGAGACGTAATTTGTTCAGCCATTATTGACTTAAAAACTTTCGACAAGACGGAAAGAACACTAATTGGACGAAAGTCACCCGTAGAACAGCCGTGCTTATTTTTTGCAATGGGACGTACGTAGGCAATTTTCCACGAATTAGGGAAGCAAGATGTCGTCATACAATGACTAATAATGTGCGTCAGCGTGCTGACGATATAGGGCATAATCAACTTCAAAAATCTATTAGGTAAGCCATCTTCGCCAACAGCGTTAGGTTTTATATTATTGAGGCATTTAGCGAAATGGAGCTCCGATACAGTTGAGAATTCGAAAGGTACGTCAGAGTATTTGCTAGAAGGATATGGAACAAACTGCGGTGTGGAACTATTATTCGAAGCACTAGATAGAAACACCTCATTCAAACTATCATCCTTTAGCGTACATTCTTTTGTATCCTTACATCTTATTCGAAGACCCTTTATATTGGGCCACAGCAAGCCTGAAGGAAGGGAGGGATCAAGTTTTCTCTCAAAATAACGTTGTTTTTCTCTCCTAACTATTAGAGTGGATCGGTTTCTCGCTGCACGAAATAAGTCCCGATTAGGTTGAGTACGATACCTCTTCCAAGTTTTATACGCTTTTGTACGAGCCTTCATGGCTTCCTTGACTCTGGAGTTAAACCATGGACATGAGTTTAACTTCTTGCAGTGGGTGGGAACGTGCTTGTCATAAGCTGATAAAAGTGTGCCATTCAAAAATGCTAGCTTATCATTAACATCCTGGTAGTACCAACAACTATGCCCGTCTGTATTTTCCATTTCGAGGTACAATTCATTTAAATCCATCGAGCGATAGTCTCTGTACATAAAGCAACTTCCTATGTTAGGGTCATTAAAGTGAATATCTAGCGTGTAGAAAATTAGATCGTGATCTGAAATGAAAGATATTTGGTCGAACAGCAAAACGAGGGAGGGATAAGAAACAATAAAATAATCAAGAAGGCTAGAAACACAATTGTTACCATGCCGAGTTGGTTCTACGGTGTTAACTATAGAAAGACCAGAGCTAGCCACTTCATTCAGAAACATACCACATACTGAATCAAGCACAAGAAGGTTAATATTAAAGTCGCCGCAAATAATTATGTTATCATAGTCAACAAGCAATGAAGACAACTTTTCAAAAAACGGGCTTACTGAAACTGGCTTATTAGGGTTACATACACACGCTAAAAGAACTTTGCTCAAACGATCAGACAGTTCCACACAGAGAAATTCCACACCTTCATTGTTTGACTCACAGATGTGTTTCATATTAATGTGGTTCTTACAGTAGATCCCTACACTCCCACCTTTTTTACCAATCCGGTCGTTTCGAATAAGTCTATAATTATTTATGTTGAATTCAGCATCGCTTACACTGTTATGAAATTATTTGTATTATTATTTGTATTTTTTGTGTTAGTTAAATTTTTCGATGTATGATTTATAGTCCTCAACACATTTCCTCGTTGCGATCACAAAAACAGTTATGTGTTTTTCAGTAACTTTTCAGGAGACCCAACAAAAAAATTATTTCTGGTGTCCATTTGCAAAATTTTGCAAATGTCGTATTTTTGAATTATTTTATGGAAAGTAATCATGTTTTTTAACCCATTACGACGTGATAAATATTACACATAGCTGCTTTCAAACATGATTCAAATTAACTTTTGCCAGTAGGAAAATGTATGAAATTTTTTACACAATACTGTCGTTAGGAGTAGATGTAACGTGAAAAAGTTCAAAGCTCGATTAGTTAACTATTTTTTGCTCCCGCGGTCTTTTCTGTGGACGTTATACTCAGAGCAGGTGCAATGCGGATGTTATGCCGCTTCATGAAATCAACTATCTCCGTGATCTTCCCAGTTAACCCATTACAGTTTAACTGCAGAATTCTGAAGTGGGGGTAAGTGACGGATGACTACGCCTGAGTTGAGGGAGGCCAGGACGCAAATGCTGTTGTGGCCTGGGACTAGACGTCCCTGGGTAAGCATTGGGGTAATCGGTGTAGTTGGGTTTGCGGCCTGGCAGCATGGCGTGATGAAACCCGTCGGGGTATTGCCGTCGCTGAGACCAGAACATCTAGAAAAGTGGCACCATCCAAGGCAGGAGCTGCATTGGGCAAATGTCGCAAACATATATATTCTGTGTTGGAAAACGGTGCAGAAGGTTGTAGGGGCTAAGAGTCTGTTTCTTTGACCTACTCGAATACAAGTGCCGGAAAGAAGGGCAGAAAGAGAATGGGCGGGGGCTGATGCTCGGCATTGCTACCGACTCTATTACGGAGATTATAATTATGAGTAGGAGTCGCCGTATGAGCTTGTTGTGGCTTGCTGAGAAGCGGGGCTGCTAAAAGGTAGTGGAGAGGGGGCCCCTAAGGTGCAGACTACGGGACACCCTTGGGCATGAACAGCAAGGACCCACAAAAGATTTATAAAAGGTACGAGGACGTCGGGTTTTGGGGTCTATCCCAGAAGATCCTGTCCTATTCAACCATCGCTTGCAAGTAACACACTGACAAGAGTGTGACCGTCCAAAAAAGATACTTTTCCGACAAACGCAGCATACCTTCCCGGAGCAGAGGAATATGGCGCAATCCCGATGCAAGGATCTGCTGGGAGGATGACAATTTGTGGGAGGCACGCAACAAACTAAATGGTGTTACACTGAAATGACAGTTCTTGAGTCCGGAAAAATCCCGCGTCGCTCCGGTACATAGAACCGGCTGCCTCGTCCTCTATTTTTCCAAACAAGCCAGTTTCTTCATTAAGAATGCCATGTTATTCCTTATTTAGATTAAAAACAGAACTATCTTTGGAGATAGCTAAACAATATTAATCTTTGCAATGGTCGATTTCCAATTGCATCCGAACAAATAAAATTTTAGAACCGATGTAGTATATACAGTATGTATTTGTGTATGTATGTAGATGGTTTGTAATTATTTTAAACGGTTTTATTTAGCTTGAATTGACAGGCCAGCCGCACGGCCGTTGTGAACGAATTTTGTAATTGAAATTTAAGTAACTTCCCGATAAGCTACAAGCTTGAAACTTGGAATATAGTTCAGAACCCGATGAAAATGCAATAATAAGAAAAAACTCCGATAGGTGGTGCATGGATCGTAATATTTCAAAAAATCGTATTTGTTCATATTTAGAACACATAATTCATACATGAATAGAAATCGAGCTATGAAAAAAATCGGCGCTAGGTAGCGCAAGGATCGAGATATTCAAACAAATCCTATTTGTGGTCCGATTGGGCTCATATCTAGAACACATAATCCATACAAGAAATGAAAGAGACCTATGAAAAAATCGCCGCTAGGTGGCGCAAAGATCCAGATAGTAAAAAAATCGTATTTGTGGTCCGATTTGGCTCATATTTGGAACACATAATACATACATGAATAGAAAGCGGCCTGTGAAAAAAATCGCCGCTAGGTGGCGCAAGGATCGAGATATTCACATAATACCTACATGAATAGAAAGCGACCTATGATGTCCGATTTGGCTCATATTTGGAACAAATATTACATACAGTCCGGTAGAAGTGAGATCAAAATATTTTCTAGTTCGAGGAGAGACAAGCATACGTGGCGCAGAATCGAGTAAAGTCTTTGGAAGGATTATGTGTTGAGGACTTAGATTGTAACAAATTGTCAGGAAAGAGTCGTTGTAATAATGAGTGACTCATGAACTAAATAGAATGCGAAACAATAGCCAATTAAATAAAGACCTAAAATCTGAAAACAAAATAATTAAAAGAAAATTTTAAGTTAAACGGTTTTATTGAAAACAATACTTACATAAAGTAATAATAATACTAAAAGCTAGAAAATAATTAGGTAGGACCTAGGTGCTAGTAATCACACTCCCCATCAATCTAGGGCTTTGACCAGACAATTAAACAAAAGCGTTAGATGCGTAAAATTTCTATTGATAGTCATATAAAAGACCAACTGAACCTTAATAAGGTTATGCTACGCCTCACATTTTTAGAAATTTCACGCGCCCAACGCTTTTATTTAATTGTATTTCAAGTGCTATGTATGTAATGTTCGGTACCATCCGAACATAGACTTCCTTACTCATTATACTCAGTTGAGCAGAGCTCACAGAGTATATTAAGTTTGATTGGATAACGGTTGGTTGTACATATATAAAGGAATCGAGATAGATATAGAGTTCCATATATCAAAATAATCAGGATCGAAAAAAAATTTGATTGAGCCATGTCCGTCCGTCCGTCCGTCCGTCCGTCCGTCCGTTAACACGATAACTTGAGTAAATTTTGAGCTATCTTGATGAAATTTGGTATGTAGATTCCTGGGCACTCATCTCAGATCGCTATTTAAAATGAACGATATCGGACTATAACCACGCCCACTTTTTCGATATCGAAAATTTCGAAAAACCGAAAAAATGCGATAATTCATTGCCAAAGGCAATTAAAGCGATGAAACTTGGTAGATGGGTTGACGTTATGACGCAGAATAGAAAATTAGTAAGATTTTGGACAATGGGCGTGGCACCGCCCACTTTTACAAGAAGGTAATTTAAAAGTTTTGCAAGCTGTAATTTGGCAGTCGTTGAAGATATCATGATGAAATTTGGCAGGAACGCTGCTACTATTACTATATATGTGCTAAATAAAAATTAGCAAAATTGGATGAAGAACACGCCCACTTTTTAAAAAAAAAATTTTTTTAATTCAAATTTTAACAAAAAATTTAATATCTTTACTGTATATAAGTAAATTAAGTCAAAATTCAACTCCTGTAATGATATGATGCAACAAAATACAAAAATAAAAGAAAATTTAAAAATGGGCGTGGCTCCGCCCATTTTCATTTAGTTTGTCTAGAATACTTTTAATGCCATAAGTCGAACAAAAATCTACCAATCCTTCTCAAATTTGGTAGGTACATAGATTCTATGACGGTAACTGTTCTCTGTGAAAATGGCCGAAATCGGTGGAAGCCACGCCCAGTTTTTATACACAGTCCACCGTCTGTCCTTCCGCTCGGCTGTTAACACAATAACTTGAGCAAAAACCGATATATCTTTACTAAACTTAGCCCACCTACTTATCTGAACTCACTTTATCTCGGTATAAAAAATAGCCGAAATCCGACTATAACCACGCCCACTTTATCGATATCGAAAATTACGAAAAATGAAAAAAATGCCATAATTCTATACCAAATACGAAAAAAGGGATGAAACATGGTAACTGGATTGGTTTATTGACGCAAAATATAACTTTGGAAAAAATTTTGTAAAATGGGTGTGACACCTACCATATTAAGTAGAAGAAAATGAAAAAGTTCTACAAGGCAAAATCAACAGCCCTTGGAATCTTGGCAGGAATACTGTTAGTGGTATTGCATATATAAATAAATTAGCAGTACCCGACAGATGATTTTCTGGATCACCTGGTCCACATTTTGGTCGATATCGCGAGAACACCTTCACATATACATCTAAGGGCCACTCGCTTTTAAAACCCTCATTAATACCTTTAATTTGATATCCATATCGTACAAACACATTCTAGAGTCACCCCTGGCCCACCCTAATGGCGATATCTCGAAAAGGCGTCCACCTATAGACCTAATGCCCACTCCCTCTTAAAATGCTCAGTAACACCTTTCGTTTGATACCCATATCGTACAAACATTCTAGAGTCACCTCTGGCCCACCCTAATGGCGATATCTCGAAAAGGCGTCCACCTATAGACCTAATGTCCACTCCCTCTTAAAATGCTCAGTAACACCTTTCGTTTGATACCCATATCGTACAAACATTCTAGAGTCACCCCTGGCCCACCCTATTGGCGATGTCTCGAAAAGGCCACCTATAGACCTAATGCCCACTCCCTCTTAAAATGCTCAGTAACACATTTCGTTTGATACCCATATCGTACAAACATTCTAGAGTCCCCCTGGCCCACCCTAATGGCGATATCTCGAAAAGGCGTCCACCTATAGACCTAATGCCCACTCCCTCTTAAAATGCTCAGTCACACCTTTCGTTTGATACCCATATCGTACAAACATTCTAGAGTCACCCTTGGTCCACCTTTATGGCGATATCTCGAAAAGGCGTCCACCTATAGACCTAATGCCCACTCCCTCTTAAAATGCTCAGTAACACCTTTCGTTTGATACCCATATCGTACAAACATTCTAGAGTCACCCTTGGTCCACCTTTATGGCGATATCTCGAAAAGGCGTCCACATATAGAACTAAGGATTACTCCCTTTTAAAATACTCATTACCACCTTTCATTTGATACCCATATCGTACAAACACATTCTAGAGTCACCCCTGGCCCACCCTAATGGCGATATCTCGAAAAGGCGTCCACCTATAGACCTAATGCCCACTCCCTCTTAAAATGTTCAGTAACACCTTTCGTTTGATACCCATATCGCACAAACATTATAGAGTCACCCCTGGCCCACACTAATGGCGATATCTCGAAAAGACGTCCACCTATAGACCTAATGCCCACTCCCTCTTAAAATGCTCAGTAACACCTTTCGTTTGATACCCATATCGTACAAACACATTCTAGAGTCACCCCTGGCCCACCCTAATGACGATATCTCGAAAAGGCGTCCACTTATAGACCTAATGCCCACTCCCTCTTAAAAGGCTCAGTAACACCTTTCGTTTGATACCCATATCGTACAAACATTCTAGAGTCACCCTTGGTCCACCTTTATGGCGATATATCGAAAAGGCGTCCACCTATAGAACTAAGGATTACTCCCTTTTAAGATACGCATTACCATCTTTCATTTGATACCCATATCATACAAACACATTCTAGAGTCACCCCTGGCCCACCCTAATGGCGACATTTCGAAAAGGCGTCCACCTATAGACCTATTGCCCACTCCCTCTTAAAATGCTCAGTAACACTCTTCGTTTTATACCCATATCGTACAAACATTCTAGAGTCACCCCTGGCCCACCCTAATGGCAATATCTCGAAAAGGCGTCCACCTATAGACCTAATGCCCACTCCCTCTTAAAATGCTCAGTAACACCTTTCATTTGATTCCCATATCGTACAAACACATTCTAGAGACACCCCTGGTCCACCTTTATGGCGATATCTCGAAACGGCGGCCACCTATGGACTAAGGATCACTCCTTTTCAAAATACTCATTAACAGCTTTCCTTTGATACCCATATCGTACAAACATTCTAGAGTCACCCCTGGTCCACCTTAATGGCGATATCTCGAAAGGGCGTCCACCGATAGACCTAAGGCCCACTCCCTCTTAAAATGCTCAGTAACACCTTTCATTTGATACCCATATCGTACAAACAAATTCTAGAGTCAGCCCTGGTCCACCTTTATGGCGATATTCCTAAATGGCGTCCATCCATAGAACTATGGCCTACTCTCTCTTAAAATACTCTTTAATACCTTCCATTTGATACACATGTCATACAACCACATTCCAAGGTTACCCTAGGTTCATTTTCCTACATGGTGATTTTCCTTATTTTGTCTCCATAGCTCTCAACTGAGTATGTAATGTTCGGTTACACCCGAACTTAGCCTTCCTTACTTGTTTTATTTTCTTTTTATTTCCTTTTTATTTTCTACTTTTTAGTTCTATGTATTTATTTATTACAAGTTGAAAAAATTACATTTATTAATTCACATTAATTATTGCATTCAATACTTGTATGTATACAATATAGTACATATCACAGAAATACGTCAAGCTACACTAATTTTAAAGCTACTTTAAAATTGTTCATATATGCCAAGCTTGGATGGCTAAAAGTAATTTTGTGGCTTGTTCACTCGTATAATTATTGCTTTCAACTCATACTTATACTTGCATTAGTTTAAACATACGTAAAAGCTCATACTTGGTGGTATAACGATACGAGTACTGAGTAAGTATAAAATAAAAATGTAAGGCGCGATAACCTCCGAAGAGATCTAAGGCCGAGCTTCTCTTCCAATTTGCGTCGTGCTCCTCTTGATTTTTCCCTACAAATTGGCCGGACGGGACCTACATGTTTTATGCCGACTCCGAACGGCATCTGCAAGGTAGATGAGTTTTCACTGAGAGCTTTTCATGGCAGAAATACAATCGGAGCGCTTGCCAGACACTGCCGAGGGGCGACCCCGCTTAGAAAAATTTTCTTCTAATTGAAAAATCTTATTTCTAAAATTTTGATGTTGCTTTGCCCGGGAGTTGAACCCAGTGCATACGGTGTGATAGGCGGAGCATGCTACCATCGCACCACGGTGGCCGTACTGAGTAAGTTGTATCAATAATTTACCTCGATACTTTTCTGTGATACTTTACCAAGAGCCGCAGGTCTACATGTTTAAGATCAACAAAGATTAGTCCGTTAACACCATAAGCCATTGAGCATAAGTTGAGATCGTCAACGATGCGGTAAAAGCTCCGCGTTTAATTTAAACCGACTTTTTGATAATGGTGGAATGGGAGACGATTTCTGCATATGGTGGAAAAGTACGTGTTTATTGTTCAGAATCATTAACTCCAACAAAATTATGAAAAGCTGCTAACTCAACAAAATTTCAATATTTTTTAACTTGTCATGCAATAGAGCTTTTTCGTTCTACTGTGAAATTTTGGTGGATGGAGTAAACAGCTTTTACAGCATCGACGACGATGTATTGGTATTTAAAATTGTCGACATCAGATTACATCCACGTCTACTTTCAAAAATGGGAAAATGGAAAAATATTTTAACAAATACTGATGAAGTGGTGAAACTTAACGAGTGGATAAAAAAAATTGCAATGTACAATATAAAATCACAATTTTGTAAAACTTGCGTGGCGCCGCCCACATTAAGCAGGAGTAAACTTAAAAGTTTTGCAAACCGCTAATCAAAATCCGTTGATATCACTTTGCAATATGGCGTAAATATGTTCATTGGTATATATAGATCCGATCGAAAGCGGAAACGACCACGCCTACTTTAAAGAAAAGGGGCTTAAAGTTTTAACCTTAACAAATTTTCCAATATATACATATATGGCACGTAACAATACTACCAGAAGAGCTACATTTAAAAGCTTTTCATACAGTCAACCACGGCACATTAGTGCAAGACTTGTAAGGATTCCCTCTTCCTCCTAGTCTCAAAAGGTAGGGCGCAAATTACACTGGTCAACAGTGAAATATTTTCCAGACTTTTTTTAGTCATTTTAAGTCAATTTAAGGATGCTTACGAAAAAATTATTTGTTTCTTTCTAACAGCTCTAGTTTTTAATTTTCGTATAGGTGTTAAATTCTTACAAAAATGAGAATTTTTACTTACGCAATTTTAATGATTTACCGCGTATCAGCACAAAATTGCCTTTTATAAGACTTTCTTGTTCAAGATCCCGACAAACACTCCAGCAGTAATCGGCCATCATATGCGTGTCCCATCTTCCTTGGTATCCCTCTTCCATAACACGAATATCCTGGTGAAATCTTACACCCTGCTCTTCACTTTAATCTCCAAGATTCTTAGGAAATCGATTTAAATGGCTATGCAAAATATGAATTTTAATTATAGGAAAACACAATAAATACTCTTAGTCAAAGCCAATACGAACGAACAGTAATTGAAAAGTGCAAAAGCGAAAGACGGAAACTTCAATTTCATTTTCATTTTAAACTATTTGTTTTTGTATTTTTTGTGTATTTCTTGTTTAATTTAACGAAAGTTTAAGAACAAAAACAAAATAATGTCGACCACTTTAGCTGAGTCCATCTTATTGACATTTTAATTTTCATTAAATGAAACAACAAATACACAACAAATACAAAAAATGAAAGAACAGAGGCAAATAATAAATATATTATTAAAAAATTGAGGTTTGCTTTTGTAAATTATTGAATTTTTTGTTTTTGCACTTTCTACTCCTGTGGGAAAGTTTTCGGGTAGTCGAAAATATCTCGAAAACTAGAGCTTTTACAAAAAAAGTAAAATGATTTATGAAATCAGCACACAAAATTACATCTAATGTGATAAAAATTTCCTTGGTAAATTTTGAAAAGTGGAAATTTGTTCCGCAGTGTTGTCTGTCTAATCGACAGACATTGATGCAATTCAGGAGCGTAACATCTAAACCCAGAAGAATTAAATACGGTGGTGTTCTATCGCCGCTTTTGTTTAAGTTCTACATAGCGAAGCTCTCTTAAACACCAGCAGGAGTTAAGAATTGTTTCCTATGCACGATAGTGGCTACAGGTCCCGGCCCACAAAACAAATGTCGACCATATTCGTTCCATACTTCTAGGCGTTACCAGAATTTACTTAGTTAATGCTATAAATTTCTCAGCTATAACTACAGATGCACAATTTAATAGCTTTTCTCATACACCATGCGTGTGTATATGTGAGTGATACTTGCACAATTATTGCATACTTTCGGGAGTATCTCAGATATATGCATGTGGTTGTGCGTTGCTTCTCCGCTCCGTGTACGTACATATGTGTAGACTTGCACAAATATTGCATACTTTCGGGAGTATCTCAGATATATGCATGTGGTTGTGCGTTGCTTCTCCGCTGCGTATACGTGCATATGTGTAGACATAAGATTGATTCTGTTATGTAGATACAAGTTACTGTCTGCTTTATTGTCGTTGTGGCTTCATTTACCTAGCATCAGACTAGTGATGTGAGTATCACTTAAAAAAAAAATAAATTTAAGACACGATAACCTCCGAAGAGATCTAAGGCCGAGCTTCTCTTCCAATTTGCGTCGTGCTCCTCTTCATTTTCCCTACAAATTGGCGGGACGGGACCTACATATTTTATGCCGACTCCGAACGACATCTGTAAGGCAGATGAGTTTTCACTGAGAGCTTTTCATGGCAGAAATACACCCGGAGCGCTTGCCAAACACTGCCGAGGGGCGACCCTGCTTAGAAAAGTTTTTCCTCTAATTGAAAAACCTTATTTCTAAAATTTTGATGTTGCTTTGCCCGGGGTGCGAACCCAGAGCGTACGGTGTGGTAGGCGGAGCACGCTACCATCACACCACGGTGGCCGCCATGAGTGTCACTAATATTCGTCACAATACATACATCTGCAAGATGAAAAGGAAAATAACTTGCAATCCGAAAGCCTTCTATGATTTGGGAACTATAAACATAGGGTTAGATGCTTTCCCTCTGGTTTAAAATACCACGAAAATGTGTCTAGCGACGATCAAGATGTTGCTAAATTCTTTGCACAATTTTTCAAGTCTAACTATTCCGCTGAACTTAATCCTTTTTCAAATGAATATCCATTTAAACTAGAGCTTACGATTTCTTCTCGAATACAAGCAAGATTTTCGAGACCCAATAAATCGAGAACTCGATTTCTCGCGAGATTCTCGTGTTTCGAAGTACTCGTAAATCTCGCGAGCTTCTCGACATAAACTTAATCGCTGTAGGGACAGTATTTATACACTTGGCTTTTTTTACTTGTGACTTTTTTGTTGATTATATTGCTTTCCAATGACACTTAACCCAAAACATATTTATTATACATATAATTTTGTTCACAATATTTTATTTTTTTAACGAGACATCGAGAACACGGCCATTGTAAGGGTTTACAAGTCGGATATGTAGCAGCACGCACACACAGCCACGCTCACCTGATCAAAATGCTTGTTCTTGTTCGTTTTTTTTGTGTATGCTATTTGGCACGGTTGTCCTTTATAGGTACAAAAAAGTGTAGTAGCCGCTAACGAAAACTGCGTAAGAATTTAATTGTCAAAGAAAAGAAATCCCCTTATTTATTTTCAAACGAGCACTTAATTACATCTCTCTTTAAAATCCATATGTTTTGGACAATTTTAGTTAACAAATTGTGATACTTTACTACCGGGGATTGCTAAAACACGATCAAAACCGTCGGAGGAGGTATTAATAGACGCGTTTTTGCCTCGCTTCCAATAATTCGAATACTTTTTCGCCTTTGGATTATTGATACTAAGACAAAACGCGTCTTTTCATATTTTTTCCCATATTTTTGGACGGGTTATTGCAGTCGACCTCGGTTTCAAACTGTTTTTGCGGAGAACTTTTGAACGGGTAAAAAAACTTAGCACCCGTGTTTGTATTCTTAATGCTGGAATAACTACGCGTCCTCAGATATCCCATTGACGATGTCTAAGCTTTGGGCAATTGAGGGCGAGCAGTTTAATAAGAGTTATAAATGAGTAATTTTATGTGCTTGTAAGCGTATGAGTCGCGGCACAGTGGCTGACGTACCCGACCAAACTACCGGGGTTGCGGGTTCAACTCCCACCAAGCATTCCCTTTTTTTAAATTTATAAATTATTATTATTAATGGACTGTATTGAGTTTATGGGGTTTTTGATTTAATGTATTCCATTTATTGAGTTGGGTAGTTTTAGTGTTATTGGTGTATTTAAGTCATGGGAGGATGCATAGCATCAGTACGCCTTTATTTATTTATTTGTGTTTATTTTAAGGGATTCAGTTTATTAAGTTGGGTAGTTTTAGTGTTATTGGTGTGTTTAAGTCATGGGAGGATGCATAGCATCAGTACACCTTTTATTTATTTAATTTGGGGGCGAACACTGGGGGCTCTGAGGCTTCGCTCTACTGAGCCACCTCATCCTCTATTTGAAGAACCCTTTAAAATGTGATACGGAGGCGAGCACGGGACGGCTCTGAGGTATTGGCACCTTATTTGTTACAAGAAAAACCTCTATTTATTTAATTTGGGGCGAGCGTTGGGCACTCTGAGGTTTCGCTCTAATGAGCCACCTAATCTTCTATTTGAAGAACCCCTTCAAAGTGTGATATGGAGGCGAGCACTGGGCTCTGATGTATTAGCACACCATCCGAAGAACCTCTATTTATTTAATTTGGGGCGAGCGTTGGGCACTCTGAGGTTTCGCTCTAATGAGCCACCTCATCTTCTATTTGAAGAACCCCTTCAAAGTGTGATATGGAGGCGAGCACTGGGCTCTGATGTATTAGCACACCATCCGAAGAACCTCTATTTATTTAATTTGGGGCGAGCGTTGGGCACTCTGAGGTTACGCTCTAATGAGCCACCTCATCTTCTATTTGAAGAACCCCTTCAAAGTGTGATATGGAGGCGAGCACTGGGCTCTGATGTATGAGCACACCATCCGAAGAACCTCCATTTTAATTAAAAAACTCAAACTATGTCTTTAGAATATTTCACTAACCAGTTGAGAATTACAAGCACACTCAATGGCTACTGAAACAAACGAACGAAAAATGTTCATAGTTTAAGTCGCTTAAACATACTCCCCCCTTAGACGGCTTAGTCGTCTAATGAAACTTCCATACGAGCCAGTGATCCGGCTCGAAGGTTCATGTCTAAGCTTTGGGCAATTGAGGGCGAGCAGTTTAATAAGAGTTATAAATGAGTAATTTTATGTGCTTGTAAGCGTATGAGTCGTGGCACAGTGGCTGACGTACCCGACCAAACTCCCGGGGTTGCGGGTTCAACTCCCACCAAGCATTCCCTTTTTTTAAATTTATAAATTATTATTATTAATGGACTGTATTGAGTTTATGGGGTTTTTGATTTAATGTATTCCATTTATTGAGTTGGGTAGTTTTAGTGTTATTGGTGTATTTAAGTCATGGGAGGATGCATAGCATCAGTACACCTTTATTTATTTATTTGTGTTTATTTTAAGGGATTCAGTTTATTAAGTTGGGTAGTTTTAGTGTTATTGGTGTGTTTAAGTCATGGGAGGATGCATAGCATCAGTACACTTTTTATTTATTTAATTTGGGGGCGAGCACTGGGGGCTCTGAGGCTTCGCTCTACTGAGCCACCTCATCCTCTATTTGAAGACCCCTTTAAAATGTGATATGGAGGCGAGCACGGGACGGCTCTGAGGTATTGGCACCCCATTTTCTACAAGAAAAACCTCTATTTATTTAATTTGGGGCGAGCGTTGGGCACTCTGAGGTTTCGCTCTAATGAGCCACCTCATCTTCTATTTGAAGAACCCCTTCAAAGTGTGATATGGAGGCGAGCACTGGGCTCTGATGTATTAGCACACCATCCGAAGAACATCTATTTATTTAATTTGGGGCGAGCGTTGGGCACTCTGAGGTTTCGCTCTAATGAGCCACCTCATCTTCTATTTGAAGAACCCCTGTGATATGGAGGCGAGCATTGGGCTCTGATGTATTAGCACACCATCCGAAGAACCTCCATTTTAATTAAAAAACTCAAACTATGTCTTTAGAATATTTCACTAACCAGTTGAGAATTACAAGCACACTCAATGGCTACTGAAACAAACGAACGAAAAATGTTCATAGTTTAAGTCGCTTAAACAGACGACTTTTGTATAATTTTCTTTAGGGCCCATATAGGTGCACTTAAAATTTCCTACTAAATCCGTTCAAAAAAATGTACCATCACAGCAACCCATATCTGATATTGCGCTCCTTTTTTTGTTTCCCTCCTTCGCTTTCGACGACAGCAACCACCGTAATTCTGACACTTCATTTAAAGTCAAATTCATGTTCCACGCAGGTTCCACTGGGTTCCACGCTAGTTTGACACTGCCCGAAGTGTCAAACGATAGTGTATTAGAAAGAGAAAGGAATTGTTCCCTTCTCACATATATCCTACTTGTGAACCTGTACTATGAACACGGCTTCTAGTGGGATTGTCGAATCTCGAAATACTCGTAATACTGGTGAGCCTCTCGACTTTCAATTCAGTCGCACCATTGGCAATATTCTATATAATTCGGTGTTTTTTACTTGTGGTTTGGTGGACATTTTCGCTTGTGCTCCAGAAGAAATCGTAAGCTCTATATAACAGCCAATGAATCGACTAAATTGATTGTCGAAAAGCTCGCGAGCCTTACGAGTAATTCGAGATTAGAGAATCTCGCGAGAAGGCTAGATTCGCGAGAAATCTCTTCTCGAACAACTTCGAGAAATCGTAAGCTCTAATTTCAACTTAACTCACTTAACACAATTAATATTCCAGCAATATCTCCTGTTTTTTTTTTCATATTTAAGGTCTTTGAAGAAATCTTACAAGTACGGTACTGATTTAATTCCAACTCGTTTTCTTAAAAAATGCGCTGAACACATTTATCAGCCTCTAAATGAACGTGAAGTTTTTCCTTCTGCTTGGAAGGAATATTTTCTCATACCTCCACAAAAGTGGCAGTAGGTCGTGTGTAGAAAACTATCAAGAAATTGCAAAGGTGTCGGCCATCCCAAAGTTGTTTGAAGCTATAGTTACCAATCAGCTAACTTTTTCCAGTTATACTTTGATTGCCGATGATGTAGAACTTTTTAGGTCTTATGCGTCTATAGAAGAACGTCCCTTGCTTCAAGTGGGTTTAAACTGCCTTGTTACTTGGTGCAACGTAAATTCAATGCCTCTGAACCTCAATAAATGCAAATTTATGTGTCCCTCTTCAAGATCTTTGCCAGCAGCCTCTCACGTAATTAATAATTTTTGTCTTCTATCAGTAAACTATTTTGTGGAATTGGGATAACGATAATTGCTAAACTTAGTTTCAACCTTCATACTAATGCTACTGTCAATAAGGCTAGAGGTGTTCTTTCATTCGTGAAACGGTGGTCCAAAGAATTTAGTGACCCTTATGTAACTAAAGCACTTTTCACCACTTTAGTTAGACCGATACTAGAATACGGATCAATATTCTGGAATCCTAAATATCGAGTTCATGCAGATAGACTTGAATCAGTACAAAAGCAATTTCTACTTTTCTCTTTAAGAAATTTTCAGTCGGACTCTGCGTATAAACTTTCCCCCTTATACTAGTCGGTTTAAGCTTATCAATCTTCCAACTCTTGCAAGTCGTAGAGAAATGCTAGGGGTAATATTTATGACTAAACTACTGAATGAATTGATTTCTAGCCCAATTCTCTTAAACGAAGTAAACCTTAACGTCCCACCACGAGTGGCAAGACATTAAAAACCTCTTCTTTTGAAGTAGTGATGATCTAATATGGAATTAAATCAACCTTTTGAGTGTTTGTGTCATGATTTTTACACTCATTCAAATTTATTTGATATAAGAGATTCACTTTTTTGCCATAAAGAAAACTGTCATATCCTATCTTAACTCGTAACAAAAAGAAAAAAAACAAACAATTTTAAAAACTAAAAATGTTCACTTACTTAACAATGTAGTATATGTATAATTTCTAACTGTTATGTATAATACTCAGCTGATGATTTTTATTCTGTAGCTGAGCAGTTTTATATCTCAACGCTTAACAAACCTCCGCCTATCAACAACCCGGCAAAAGGCATTTCGAAGCTTGAAAAATTTCATAGCAATAGAATATAAGTACGAGTATGGTAAGCTATTATTCGCTGTTGTTATATGGTTGCAGCTATATTGTGGTTCGATTACACTTGTTCGTTTCCTCGCCACAACTTTTTGGTTTGCTTCAAATCGGGGACTTGGATTTGTCTGTTTAAAGAATTGTGAATCATGCTTGAGCATGTATTTCATCACCCTGCTTCAAAACGTAAATGGCATATACATAGGTTGGCCAGGCTATCATACGCTGATGTTGTTGTGATAGCAGAAACACCTTGATTCGGTCCAACTTGTTCCTTCCAAGCCGGTACCTTCTTCGTTTGCTTTAAAGCGGGGGCTTTAATTTAATTTTTAAAGAAATGCGAACCATACTTGTATTTTAGCAGCTTGTGCAGTATACATATTGTAACGAATTTACTGCAAGTCCTTTTATTTGCAACCTTCTGCTAAGTTCGAATCACTGTTGAATAAATAACTCCAATATTTAATAATGCAAAATGGCCTTTATTCAAGTACTTTCAAAAAAACACTTCTATTGCTCGACAGATAGCGTGCTTAATCGAAACTGATTCTTGATGCCTCAGCCTGTGCCGATTTTATACTCTTCGGTTTCCTCGTTCACCCATTTCTCCTAAGGTCTAGTAATTTCGTGAACCTGATGCTTGTTTACTAGCTATATATACGTATTTGCAATTTGTATCCATATGCGTGTGTATGTGTGAGCGGCTGATGATGACATGTGTTTGTGAGTATCTCTCTCTGTTGCCCGCAAGTATGTGTGCAGACATAATGATTAATTTGTTTACGTACATACAAGTGTAGCAGCTTGCTTTATTGTTGTTGTGGCTTTATTTACTTAGTATCAGATTAGTGATGGGAGTATCACTTAGTGTCACTAACATTCGTCACACTGCCCTCCACCTAAGTCTGATCGTCACGATCAGACAAATCTCTCGATCTAACCGCTGCTAGCCTCTCCAAATGAACCACCCTTTTATTTCGTGGTTTCACAATTGTTTGTATGCGGTAGATGACATCACTGATCCTCTTCACAACTCTGCACGGGCCTTTCCACTGCACCAAAATTTGGATGGAATACCTTTCCGCCGGTGAGGGTTGCATAACAGTACCAAATCTCCCTCCAAGAAACCTTCCGAATTATTGTTCTCATCGTACCTGCGTTTCATCTTACTACTCATTATCCTGGATCGCTCCCTTGCACTCTGTTGTTTGGCCAATGAAGAACTACTTCGCAGAGCTTAATCTTGACGGATTGACTTTGCATCATCAGTATCATCTTAACGTTTCACAAACCACCCTTGCATTCTTTCTGGAAAATTATTTCAGTCGTTTCAGTGCATCCATTAGGGTTTGTCAATGCCAGTGTTTTTCTCGCAGGTTCCTTCGGTTTTGATTTGTTGGCCCATTCGTTCCATTAACCCTTGCCCGATCTGCTGCCTTTGACTTTTGTGGTTTTTGTCGAATCTCTTTCACCAGCACTCGCTTACTGCTGAACCCTTGCTCAAAACTGAAGTTAAGTGGCACATCTTTGTTCTTATACTGCATAATCCTTCTCGGCATATCGATTCTGATGTCATAGTCAACTAAGAAATTCACTCCCAATATGACTTCATCAACGATCTCTGCCACAACGAATTTAAATAGAACAATGACCTCCCAAATTAAGACTTAACATACCACTTCTCCTTGGACTTGGTTATACTAGCCAGTAATCGTACGCAGTCTTGCTCCAGGTAATGGCTTTACTCTCCTGTTAACCAAATCGGATCGGATTAAAGAATGAGATGCACCCATATCTACAGTCAGTATACGGTCCTTGCCATTAGCATTTCCTTTGACGGTAAGACTGCTCGATTTCCTTCCAGTTTGCGAGATAGGTATCACACGACATTCAATAGCTGGGGAAAGTTCTCGATCTTTACATTTGGCTCGCTCTTGCTTATCTCCTCACGTTTTGCCTTTACGACCAGCCAAGTTGGAACTACCATGACCGTTGCTGCAACGACGTGCAATGTGACTTGGGTTACCGCACTTGAAACACTTCCTAACTCCGGCATTTTTGAAGTTTACTTCTATAGCGGCATGCATTTGAGAAAAACTGTAATGAAATTGGAAGACAACAACCATATGAATGTTGTTGTTGCGAGGCGACAACCACGCCACACTCATATAGCAAAAGCACTATAGACAATCTTAAGTAGGGCAGTTGACATGAAAATGAAAGCGTCAATATGGCTCATGTGGTAAGCGTGCAAATGATCACGCAAAGGTCGCGGGTTTTTTATTTTTGTTTCTAATTTTTTTTTTAAGTATAAAATCACCATTCTTCTATTTGAGAGTTTAAAACCACACTCCGGTGCCAGAGAGTTTAAAAGCTAATTTACCATACTTACATACATATGTAAATACAAATCTGTGAAATATATGTATGTACATATGTACATATGTGCCGTTATTTATAAGCAAAATGTTGCATACTTTGTGATTTGAAATTATATGTACTATGTAATATTCTATTCAGTTTATTGAATTCAGCGAAGTCGGAGTAAAACGTCATGGAGATCGGGCGCGCTGTGCTTACTGTTTCCAGGTTTTCATAATTTTGTTGGTTACACCATATTGCGTTTAGGGATCGATATGCCGCGAAATAGGAACGGGGCTCGTGACCAACGGCGAATGCTAACTAGAAAAACCCCAAAAACTTCAATTGAACTCACACGTGAATGTCGTGCACGCCGGAGGACATTAATGAATGTGCTAAACAGTGAACACGGTGGTCGTAAGTACCTTTTTATACAATTGCATATCGTTCGTTCCAAAGTAAAGATGTGTAAATAAAAATTTTCGTTTTTCGGGTTTTTATGATAAACATAAATAACTGACTGATGATATTGTTCTCTAAATTGCAAAATGATCAAAAGTACGAAAATTACGTCCGTGGATGCCTTTGAATTTTTTTTTTTTTTTGTAAAGGAGATCTATGAAAAAAAATAAATAAAAGTTTAAACTCGTTTTCCCAAAAAATTAAAATTTTGAAATACATCTCTTTACTTTGGAACGAGCGATATGTATTTCGTAATCAATAGCCAAATCTTTCTTATTTGATATTTGTTGTAGTGGATATATCACCTGTGCAAGAACATGCTCCCATTGGACATAATGATGTAGTTTATCCTTGTGAGTACTCAAATACTTTTACATAGCTATGTGTATGTACATATGTATCGCTAATTTAATTCAATTGTGTAATAACTCTAAAATTACGATTTTTGAACTAATTGCGAGAAATTGTGCCCAATGAATCATGATCTTTGTTGTGTAAACAATTTTTGGTGATGGTTAAGATAAAAATTAAATACCTGTTCACAGCTGAAATGGCTCTTCTAAAAAGCTACGTATAGGTATATATGTATTTTGAAAAGTGCCACTGCTTAAAATAAATGAGCGATATATATACATATGTATGTAAACATCGTTTCGTTCATTGGTCTTAAAACCTTAATTTATAACTAAAATTTCAGCTGATCCACAAGCGGATATACATAATCATATTCCGTACTCACATTTTCACCGAAACACAGTTGCTGTAGAGTTTCAAAAAAAGTTTTTAGAAAATCCGTTTTCATATGTATGCTCCGTGTGTGATCGATTGTGGTTCAAGTTGGATTTAAAACTACCACGCGCAGAACATGAACAACTTTTAAGTGAAATTATTGAAAATTATAACCTCACTCAGAATATTTTACTGTGCAATACGTGTTACATGGCTATTCAAAAAAAAAGTTATTCCAACGATGTCTAAATTTAACGGTTTTAAATATCCAAAAAAACCAGAGTTTTTGCCACCTCTAGATTTAATTACCGAGAGACTCGTCTCTCCACGAATTCCTTTCATGCAAATAAGGCGGTTGCGACACGTTCGTGGCAATACGGAATTTATGGGCAAATAATTAATGTACCCGTCGACGTGAATAATATGGTAAGTCATTTACCTCGAAATATAGATGATGACCATTGCATTAATGTTCATATCAAGAGGAAGAAAATTCACAAATTAAGCTTTTTATCGGGATTGGTAAATAAAAGAAAACTTCGTTTATGGCTTCAATATTTGACGCAAACACCACTATATGTTATGTACGATATCAAAATCGATGAAAGCTTTTTCAATGAAGATAGTATTATTGAAATCAATAGAGAAGAAATAAGTGAAAATATACCACTCGAAGAAAGTCTAACTGCGCAGCAACAAACTCTAATGTGGAATGATGATGAGTATTTACGCATTGCACCTGGGCATAATAATCTTCCGAAAAGCATAATTTTTGATGAACACTCTGAAGAACTCTCCTTTCCATCGATTTACTTAGGTCATTTCCGTAAATTCAGAGAGGAATTAAACGCTACACAATTTACAATAGCGACTAGTGAATTAAGGAGATCTGACAGACGGGTGTTACTCCGTATCATTTATTGTACGTTGCTATGAAAATTATGAGGTTAAGAGTCCGTGATTCACTCACTATTGCTTTCAAGCATGTAGGAAGAAACACCAATATTACATGACAGCAAATTGAATCAGAGGAGTATATAAATAATTGTATAGAAAGTAATTTAGCTTTCTTGCGATCAATACCAAATTCTCTTTGGTATTGGAAAGAACGCAAACGGGACCTTTTCGCAATGATTCGACAGTTAGGCAAACCTACGATGTTTCTCACGTTGAGTGCCAATGAAATTGGATGGAAAAATTTAATACAAGTACTATATAAATTAAAGAATAATGGACAAGAAATATCAGCGGAGGAGGCTGAGTCATTGGATTACATATCAAAAACTACGCTTGTAAATGAACATGCTGTGACTTGTGCAATATATTTCAATAAAATAGTCAATATTATTTTGAATATTCTTCAGTTGAAGAAAAATAGCCCATTGGGAACTTTTCATGTAGTCGACTATTTTAAACGAATTGAGTTCCAACATAGGGATAGCCCCCATGCACATATTTTATTGTGGTTGAATAATGCGCCATCGGATGCGCTTGGCACAGGTAAACAAAATGCTATAGCTATGATAGATCAATTGATATCAGTTTCTTCAGTCGAAGCTTCTGGATATATTCGCTTGCAAACTCACAAGCATACTTTTACCTGTTACAAAACAACAAGCGCTAACCAGCCTCAGAAATGTCGATTTGATGCTCCATTTATGCCGTGTAAGTTCACGACGATATTGAAACCAATGCAGAAAAATCATCCAGAATATGCTAGTTATGCTTGGCGATATAAACAATTACAAGTTAACCTCGAGAACAACGATTACGAAAGTATTGAATCATTTTACGAAGAAAATCAAGTTTCATCAGACGAAGATTACTTTTCCATTCTTGAAGCTGGCATTGTCAGACCGAAGGTATTTTTAAAACGACAGCCGAGTGAAAAATGGCACAACGCTTTCAATCCTTTCATTTTCAATATATTACAATAAAATACAGATTTACAGTTCATCATCGAAGAATAATCTTGTGCTGCGTACGTAGTTGAATACGTTAATAAAACCAGTAGAGGAATTATCAACTTACAGCGACAAATTCTTGAAATAATGAATGATCATCCTGAGTTCGATATAGCTGAAATAACACTGAAAATGAGTGTCAGTATGCTTAAAACTGTTGAATTAACAAGTCAAGAAGCAGCGTGGTACCTACTTCGTGAACCGATGTCCAAAAGTTCAGTATCCGTAGTTTATATCCCTACCGTATGGCCTATTGAACGACAGCGTATTAGACGAACACAAAAAGAATTGGATGAAATGAGTACCGACGAAAGTTCAACAAACGTTTGGAAAGAAAATTGATTTGATAAATATGAGCAACGCCCAGAAAATATGCAGGGGTTGACACTTGCGGAATTCGTTTCTGAATATACCAAAAGGTCAAGAGGAGTTTATATTCGTCAGAAGCAACGTCGTATAATTCGTTATAGAAATTATGATATAGCTTCAGATTTTAATGAATATAAACGAGAAATGGTGACTTTATACATCCCATTTCGCAATGAAGAAGCTGAAATTCTTGACGAAATTAAATTTATTGGGATCTACGATGAAAATGAAAATCATATTTTGGAACGTCGTAGAGAGTTTGAGTCAGATTTAGACATAAACAAGACCATTGGGATTTGTCGAAAACTTTGTCGTGAAGATGACCAAGGGAATGAAAGCGATGAAATCCGTGCAGGTGCTAACAGATTTCCTGAGTGCAACCCATTCCAAACATTGTATGATAATCCAAATTCGAACGTAAACAGTGATTTGCGCTTATCGACATTAAATAAACTGGGAGCTATTGCCAAACGAAAAGAAAATCTGATGCCAAATGAAGAATTTTATAAACTCATGAGGATGTCAAACCAAAAACAAAATTAACTTTTGATGCATGTCATTCACAATCTGCAATTAAAAAATCCATCTATGTTGCAAATCTTCTTCACGGGACCTGCCGGGTGCGGAAAAACTTTTGTGATTAAACTCTTGATGGAAATTTATAATCGATATTCAGAAAGCGATGGATTTTGCAATGCTTATATAACTTGTGCTTCAACAGGAAAAGCTGCTATTTCTATTGATGGGACAACGATACACACTGCACTAAAGATAAGTATTTCAAAGTTGCTTCCGCTATCAATTGAAGTAGCACAACAATATAGATCCCTGTTTAAATACGTTCGAGTATTGATTATCGACGAAATTAGTATGATAGGGGCCGAGCTGTTATCCCAAGTTGATTCCAGACTAAAACAGGTCACTGGTAATTTTCAAACAAACTTTGGAGGTTTGGATCTTATTTTAATTGACGATCTACGTCAGCTACCACCTGTTCGTGCTACACCGATTTATAAGCAAATCAAGAACCAACTAACAGGTCCAACAGTATGGCGGGGGCTAAAAATTTTTGAACTAAATGAAGTGATGCGACAGAGCAATCGAACTTTTTCAACAATATTAACAAAAATTGGTGATGGTTAGCTGTTAGACGAGGAAGAGTTGGAATTAATGGAGTCACGATTTTACTCCGAAGAGGAGGCTGACACAATTTGCCCAAATGGTATACGATTGTTCTTCGATAATCATTCAGTTGCTAATTCCAATAATAAAATTTTAAACACTGCAATCGAAAAAGTTATTTCCGAAGCAACAGATGTATACATTGGTTGTCAAGGTGTTGAACAGCAAACTTTTATGAGGCAAAAATTACACAAAATGTCCGTTATCGATACAGGAGGTTTGCCTTATGAAATTACGTTGGTTACACTGGTCGACGGCCAAAATTTACCAGAGACGCCGTTATGAAATTCGTATGTAAAACCACCCCCTGATTTCGAAAATCGAGTTCATTTTTGATTCTATGGTACCGTTTTTGAGATATTTGCAATTTACCGTTGTTCGAAAAAACCAAAAAGATGGCTCCATTTAATTACGGAAAGACGATAAAATTTGCTATAAATGCATCATACATTGTTTTTTGCTCAACCATATAGTTTTCGAGATATTAGCTCATCATTTCAGATTTTTGTTTTTTTTTATGAAAAAATATGAAAACAATTACTCTTTGCGAGGGCAGCATTCCAAAAGCACAACTTTTTTTTTAGATATTCAGGCCTGTTCTGAATTCCGACTCGGAATGAAAAGTAAAACGACATTGATTTCGACTCGGTTTCTATTTGGTGTTCTCAATTCCGATTGTAAAAAATCGATTCGAAGTCGATTTCGAATCGTTTTCATTCCGATTCGGTAACCAGTTTAATCAGCTGTTTTTGTTTATGTGTTTTGGTTTAAGTATCATAAAATTTTATTTTAATTAAAAAATGCCTGAAGATATGGTTTTTGATGCGCAGACGCAAGAATACGTGCTATTGTGCGTGCGAATCGTAAAAATGCGCTGGATCGGAATTCAGAACAGGTCGACTTCATTTCGATCAGAATCGATTAGTTTTCCTAATAGATTTCTTGATAGAAGTTTTTAAAGAAAGATTTATTATGCCAATTTAACTCAAATTTAAACAAAAAATACACACAACTCTTCCAAATAAAATGAAGAATTTAAAAAAAAAATTATTTGAAAGACAAATATCGCAACATTTGTGTATAATCTGCCAATTAATTTTCATTCCGACTGATCAGAGGCAATACTTTTCAAACCGATAATTTTTTGTCGGAATCGAAATTGAGAACACCAATCCATTTCGATTCCGAAAAAATTGATCGGAATCGGAATCCAGAACAGGCCTGAATGCCTTTGTACTTGCTCATACTCAGGCCTGTTCTGGATTCCGATTCCGATCAATTTTTTCGGAATCGAAATGGATTGGTGTTCTCAATTTCGATTCCGACCAAAAATTATCGGTTTGAAAAGTATTGCCTCTGAGCAGTCGGAATGAAAATTAATTGGCAGATTATACACAAATGTTGCGATATTTGTCTTTCAAATAATTTTTTTTAAATTCTTCATTTTATTTGAAAGTGTTGTGTGTATTTTTGGTTTAAATTTGAGTTAAATTGGCATAATAAATCTTTCTTTAAAAACTTCTATCAAGAAATCTATTAGGCAAACAAATCGATGCTGATCGAAATGAAGTCGACCTGTTCTGAATTCCGATCCAGCGCATTTTTACTATTCGCACGCACAATAGCACGTATTCTTGCGTCTGCGCATCAAAAACCATATCTGCAGGCATTTTTTAATTAAAATAAAATTTTATGATACTTAAACCAAAACACATAAACAAAAACAGCTGATTAAACTGGTTACCGAATCGGAATGAAAACGATTCGAAATCGACTTCGAATCGATTTTTTACAATCGGAATTGAGAACACCAAATAGAAACCGAGTCGGAATCAATGTCGTTTTACTTTTCATTCCGAGTCGGAATTCAGAACAGGCCTGACTGTGCTTTCCAGGCTTTGGTTTATATATTGTGTGTTTGTATATTTGTTTGTGGTCACCTGATTTTAATGTTGTGTTTTGCTTTGCCCAATGCTTCTGCCTTCTGTTGTATGGCGTGCGTTGGTGTGTTGTATGCAAGTGCGTAAATATGTATAACGAAATTTCAATTAGTAGCGGCGCTTATTTTGACGACTTGCTGCTGATCTCCGTTCACTTAAGTTATTATGTATGTTGTATTTGTAACTGGGTACATTGGATTTTGAGTGTGCAAAGGGTGATCGACCGCTGCATTTTTATGTTTTGTGCGTATCTACTTTCCAAATATTTAATGCATGTTAGGGTGATCCTATATTCAAATTTTATGTTTGCCAAAATGTAAATATTTTGCTTGCGTGCAAAAGTGCGCAAGTCTAATCTGCTCTTCAATTTAATAATTATCAAATCAATGTACAACAGGGTATATGTATTTAAGCTATAATTCATAAAGGTATACATATGTGTATTTCTGGTGCTTCATATAAAATGTATATAAGTGATAAAAATTCAAGTATAAATTCCAAGTTATTTCCAAATGTATGTTATTTGCAAAAATATATAGATATGTGTATGTTGTGAGGATACAAAGTCCTCGGCTTTGGGGTCCTCACACTCCCCCTTCAGAGACTCACCGTGACCAGCCCAGTGCGCGTAATACGTACGCGGTAGAGATGACCCTCAATAAAACGTTTGAAAGACCGCTGTCGTCGTTTCTGTGCCTGCTGTTGTGGCTGGTGTAGGTGTCGTTGAATATCTTTGGTGAGTTCTTCTGGCAGTGGCTGGATACCGGAGCGGTTCTCCCACGTCTCCGGCGTGTCGGTTTGGGCGCTGTTCAGCCATTGTTGGATTTCGCCTACCACACTGCTGCCGTCCACGTCGTTATGGTTGCGGTCGTCGATGTCTTTGTTGCTTGCCGTCAGGCTTAGCACGTCGCTGCTGATGTCTTCGGGGCTGCCGTTGATGTCGTCGTTGTGGTTGAGGCTGCCGCTGACCTCGCTGGCCTTGCGGCTTTATATTTCCGTGTCGTCGTCGTTCCTTGTTGGCGGTTCGCATATTGCTTCTACGATCCTTTGCTTGGCCGTGGGTTCGGTTTCGACATGTGCGTTATATATGCGCATTCTCAAATTGACGCGCCGAGTGTACTCCACGAACCCTCGGCCCTGAGTCTCTTCGTCTTCCTGACGTATCGAAAACTCGCCCTGCTGTTTTGGTGGCGGTTCATTGTCGTCTTCATCCTCGCTCTCCGAGGAAATGAGGATCGGGGTAGGGTCCCGAACGATGGCCCACTCCTCGGACTCGGACCTGTAATCCTCGGTGCTGTCACCGCCACTTCCCTCCTCGTATGTGGCAGCTGGTGTCGTTCGCCGTAGCCGTATTCTCAACGGGGCCCATTCGCACCCTTCACTATGGTCTTCGGAAAAGTTGGGAGAATTTGGTGTACTCATTGCTACTCGCTTTACGATACTTTGAGGTTTGACCTGTCGCGGCCCGGTTTATATATGTTTTCCTCCTGACGCGTTAGACGGTACTTTTCCTGGCAGCGGGTATCACTCAATCCTTTTTACCAAATTAGGTTTTGTAACTATGTTGTTGTTCGTCGCTGCCCTTCCAGTTGGTGGTATGTATGATGCCAGCCTGTACTTTAAATGGAAACTGGTGGATTTTCCTTAGGGTGTTCCCACCATGTATGGTGGATTTAAAAAAAAACGTGGTATATCATGCGCATAGTTAAAGAGTATGTTTACGGGATATTTATGTAATTGTGGTTAGAGTTTACCGAGTTTTTATTGGTTGATCCGACTTCCGGGTACTTCTTGATATGAAATTTCTTCGTGTATAATTTGACACTGTCTCGGTTGGGCATGTCCGTTACTACCGATTTCATCCGGATTGAAGTAGAATCTTACAAAATAGTCTGTAATTCCGCAGTTGTCTCGGGGTGTGTGTTCGTTTAAGGCTGCCATAGCGAACTGCCTTCCCAGGTGTAATCTTGTTCCATGCGCCGGTTCTCTGGCGATCTGTAATTTATTTTCTGGAAATATTCGTACCTGATTCTCCGCAATGTTTTCTACTTGTCCGTCTCTGTATGCTATCAGCTGTTGACTTGTACCTTGGTTCTCTCCGTGTTGTCTCTCGGTCTCTTCGCTGACTCGTGTGAGCGTACCGCAAATGGCTACCTCGCTGTTATTTTTCTGTTGTTGTACCTTGGGCTTGATGTTTGCTGTTCGATTGGACGATGTTGACGCGGTTTGATCTTCACTAGCGTCCTTTTTGTATCTCTCTTTATGACTTTTCTTCCTGGATTCATTGTTGTCGGCGGCGTCGGTTGCGTGGTATGCTTTCAGCTCACTTAGGTGGGCTGTCCTCCTCCTTCCTCTGAAGACTTTGTCTAGCTCTACGATCACTGGTGACACAAAGTTCATTACCCGGTGAGGTCCATTGTACCTTGGCGCTAGTTTGGCTGTAAAGTTATCTACCGCTTTTGATAGCTGATGCTCCTTTACCAGCACTAGGTCGCCTATCGCCGATCACCATTGCCTTCTTCTTAAATTGTAATACTTCGCTTGCTCTATAGATGCTCTCTCTTGCTTCCGTCGTACCATCTCGAATATTTCTTTCATTCTCGTTGACTTCTGTCCTGGGTTCGCTAGTTTCTCGCCTGTGCCAAATGTCTGCTCATCGTAAAGGCTGTTGGGAATTCTCGGTTCCCTCCCTTGTACTATGTATACTGGACTGTACCCGGTCGATTCGCATACACTTGTGTTCAATGCCAGCGTTATCTCTGGTAACAACTCATCCCATGTCTTCTGTTCTTTTCCCGTAAATTGTGCTATCATCCTTTTGATGTTCCTGTTTGCTCTCTCTGTTGGGTTCTCCTGCGGTGTGTACGGTGCCGTTAATTGGTGTCTCACGCCAAGTCCCTCTAAAAATCTCTTAAAACGTCTGCTTATAAACTGCGCTCCGTTGTCCGTAATAAATACTTTTAGAACACCGAACCGTGCCAAAATCCTCTCTCGAAATCCTCTTATTAAACATTCTGTCGTTGCCTTTCTGATTGGTATTACTTCTACCCATTTTGAAAATTTGTCTAAGAATACTAGTGCCATTGTGTTTCCATGCTTCGATCGTGGCATTGGACCAACAAAGTCTGCACAGACTGTTGCCCAAGGCTCCTCTGCAATCTCCGTTAGCATCTTACCTGCGGCTGGCTGTTGACTCGGTTTGTAAATTTGACATGTGTGACACTGCTGTACGTACTTTCTTACATCCCTGAACATTCCTGGCCAATAGTAACGTGTTGTTGCTCTTGCTATCGATTTTCTGATGCCCATATGCCCTGCGCTCGGTGTGTCGTGAATCTCCTCTAGCACTCGGCGTCGCTGTGAAGTCGGGACACACAGCTTCCATGGCACTGCATCTTCGCCGTCCACCTGACTTCCTATGCGTCTGTACAACTTTCCTTCCTCGATAACGTACTCTGGGAATTTCTCCGGGGGCTTCCTTACATCTTCCATCTTAGCTTTAAGCCACTTGCACTCGTCTTTTCCGTCATCCATCGTCAACGTACCCAACTGCTCGCCAATTGGTTGCCTTGATAATGCATCTGCCATAACGTTCAACTTTCCTTTTCGGTACTGTACGTCAAATGAGTATTGCTGTAGTTCCAGCGCCCATCTCGCAATCCGACTAGTCGGGCTCTCTATCGCATTCAACCATTTCAACGCTAGGTGATCTGTTATTACTGTAAACGTGTATCCTTCTACGTACGGCCTCATTTTTCGTATTGCCCACACTATTGCCAAACACTCCTTTTCTGTTGGTGAGTAGTTCATCTCTGCCTTGTTTAACCTGCGGCTTGCGTATGCTATTACTCGCTCTTCGTCGCCTGAACCTTGCGTAAGTACTGCACCAAGACCAAAATCACTTTCATCCGTCTGTAAACTAAACTTCCTCGAAAAATCTGGACAAGCGAGTACCGGTGCCTGCGTCAGTGCTGCCTTAAGTGCTTCGAATGCTGATTGCTGTTCTTCAGACCACCTCCACCCACTACCTTTCTTAAGCATAGATGTTAACGGGTGTGATACTTGTGAAAAATCCGGCACGAATCTTCTATACCATGACACAACTCCTAGAAAACGTCGTAACTCCCGTATATTCTTCGGTGGTTGCAGTTCTTTGATGGCTGCTATCTTGTCTGGGTCGGTATGGATGCCTTCCCCGCTAACGACATGACCTAGATATTTTAACCTTTTCTTAAAAAACTCATATTTTTCCGGGTTTATCCTCAGGTTCGCTCAATGCAGCCTTCGAAATACTTCTGTTAAATGTGCAATGTGCTCTTCCAATGTTTTGCTTGTAATGATAATATCGTCGAGGTATGCAAACGCGTATGGCTCCAGTTCTGGTCCTATGACACGATCAAGTGCTCTCTGAAAAGTTGCTGGGGCTGAGTGCAAGCCAAATGGCATCACCCTCCATTGGTATAGTCCACGCCCAGGTACTGTGAATGCGGTGTATTGCTTGCTGCTTGCTTCCATAGGGATTTGCCAATATCCATTTTTCAAGTCGAGGCTACCAATAAATCTCGCGCTTCTTAGTTTATCCAAGATATGTTGTATACGTGGTAAAGGGTATGCGTCTGGTACTGATCTTGCGTTTAGTTGGCGGTAATCAACGCAGGGTCTCCATTTTCCATTCTTCTTCTTTGCCAAAACTATGGGTGCGTTGTGCGGGCTATTCGATGGTTCGATGCAACCTTTTTCGATCAGCTCGTCGACTTCCTTGTTGATAATTTCTTGCATTTTTGGATTCTTCGGATAGTACCTTTGCTTAATTGGACGGTCGTCCTACATAACTATTTTGTATGTGGCCACGTTGGATACTCCTGACATCTTTGCAAATACCTGTAATTCTTGGCTCAGAAATTTACTCACCGCATCTTCTGTCTTGCTAGTTGCTATCGCCGCCATTGGGTTGTGTTCCTTGAAATCTTCGCTATTTGTTTCGACCATAGTTGTACATGTCACTACCTCTTGCTTCCGTTCGTTACTCTCAACGTTATTTCTTGACCACCACATCTCATCTCAAAGTTTACCTTCGCCAGATAGTCCGTGCCAATTACCACCTCATCGCCCAGTCCCGGTAAGATTAGCATCTCGTTCCTCTGTACTTTATCACCCATTCTTAATTCTGCATCTACCGCTCCTTTGACTATTATTGCTCTGCCATCGCCCATTCTTACTCGCGTCTTTAGTTCCTTGAATTTGCCAGTTTTTAATCTTCTCGCCATTGCATCACTTATAAAGCTCCTCGTCGCTCCCGTGTCAATCGCTGCTACTGCTTCTTCTCCGTTCACATACGCTGTTACCGCCGAGGTTGCACTTCCGAAGACCCCATCCCCCGGTTCCAATGTGGTCTCTGGTCGTTTCCCTGTGGCTTCCTACAACAATCACGAGTGAGCACGCCTATCTTACCACAAATCCAGCAAAATTCCCTTCTTATGCCTCGGCACCCGTATGAGAAGTGACCACCTCTTCCGCATCGTCTGCAGGCCGTTCTTGTATCTACATATTCTTGTTGTGGGCCTGACCTCTGCTGTTGTTGGATTTCTACTCGCTCTTTCTGTCTTTGTTCTGCCTGGAGACACTGGTACTGACCTTCTTGCCGCCGTGGTATGAATGGCCTTGTGGTTGGTCGAATTGGTTCCCTGTCAGGAATAATATTTTCATAGTCTTGAGCTAAACTTACCAGCTCCTCAAGATTGCTGACCTCGCTTCGCTTTATATATAGTTGGTACTCTCTGCGCGAGTTTCTGTAGATGCGGGTTAATTTCTGCTCCTCGGTGTAGCCCGCGTGACGCATGATTCCTTGTAATGCCAAGACATAATCTTTAAATAGGTCACCTTGTCGTTGTACGCGCATACGAATTTCATCTTCCGATTGCTCTAAGTATCGGGAGCTTAGGAAGAACTTCAGGAAGTCCTTCTTGAAGGCGTCCCACTCCTGCCAATGCCGGTTGTTATTCCTGTACCATACCAATGCTTTGTCCTTCAATAACTCCGGCAGCGCTTTTGGAATTGTGTTGCGGTTGATTTCATACCCATCTGCTAGCTCCTCCACTCTTTCGATGAATCCTAGGGGATCTTTGCCTCCGTCGTACTTTAACCCCACTTCCTTACTCTGTCCATGGTCGTTGCATATGTGCCAGGCTGTTGAATATAATTTGCCGTTGCGTACATACCAGGCTGCTGAATAAAATGTACCGGCGGTTGTCCGACCTCCAATTGATTGGGTGCACCATTTGCCTGTTTATCATTTCTTGGTGAATTTAGTTCGTTGCTTGTCTTTGGCGCTTGTGGATTTGTTAGCCGCGCGTGCCGAATCGCCAACTCTGTGAATCGATCCCGTAAATTCTCGTTATCCTTCTCCTCTTGGATGAATGCCGCCAATCGTTTTCTTAGCTCGTCAACCGTTCCGCCATCCTCTAGCCCAAATTCCGTGCTGTAGGCTACCAGATCCTCTCGAGTGAGATAGTATACCCACGATACCTTTACCATTGTTATGCTTTATATCCTCGTCGTATTAACCCAGAAGTGTGTGGACCTTGTTTCCCTCTTCGTTTCTGATGCTTTGAAAGTTTATCATAAAATTTGCTCTATTTAACCTGCTCGGGCGCCAAAATGTGACGGACTTTTCCTTGACTTTGCCGGGGTTGCTCTCAGTCCGTCCGGGGTTCCTGGAAGTAGAAATTCCTAACGGTCCTTCTGAAAGAATAACTCTGTTTTGTTCGATACAAAACGTTATAAAAAATTATTTATTCAATAAAATTCTACTTTTCTACTCCTAGGCTGATTTCCTTGCTCTATAAGAGGTGACGGAGGTGATAAAGCCCTCGGCCAACCTCTGCGGTCGAATGGAGTGATAAAGCCTCCAGACGAGTATACTTTTAGTACAAATGAAGTGAAAAAGCTTTCAGGTGTACTCTTGGTCGGTAGTGATAAAACCTACCGACTCGTATGCCTGTCTCCTAATCTCTGAATTTCAATGCGAACTCGTCGCCCTTATATACTAATTTTTGCACGCAGGCAAACGGTTATTTTATAATAACAACTTTCAACTAATAGTATTAACAATATAAAACAACTGTTGTTCCGGTAAATATTTCCTTCCCATGAATTTCCATGCACCATAATGCTCCTTATTGAATACAATGCCTTTGTACTTGCTCATACTGTGCTTTCCAGGCTTTGGTTTATATATTGTGTGTTTGTATATTTGTTTGTGGTCACCTGATTTTAATGTTGTGTTTTGCCCAATGCTTCTGCCTTCTGTTGTATGGCGTGCGTTGGTGTGTTGTATGCTAGTGCGTAAATATGTATAACGATATATCAATTAGTAGCGGCGCTTATTTTGACGACTTGCTGCTGATCTCCGTTCACTTAAGTTATTATGTATGTTGTATTTGTAACTGGGTACATTGGATTTTGAGTGTGCAAAGGGTTAATCGACCGCTGCATTTTTATGTTTTGTGCGTATCTACTGTCTAATCTGCTCTTCAATTTAATAATTACCACATCAATGTACAACAGAGTATATGTATTTAGGGTATAATTCATAAAGGTATACATATGTGTATTTCTGGTGCTTCATATAAAATGTATATAAGTGATAAAAATTCAAGTATAAATTCCAAGTTATTTCCAAATGTATGTTATTTGCAAAAATATATAGATATGTGTATGTTGTGAGGATACAAAGTCCTCGGCTTTGGGGTCCTCACAGTATATTTATTACAAGTATATAAATAACCCTACACTCATCTCCTCCAGCTTTGCATTTACGGCCACCCAAGTTGGAACTACCAGGACCGGTGCTGCAATGACGTGCAATGTGACCTGGGTTACGGCACTTGAAACAATTCATAACTCCGCCATTTTTCTGTTGTAATCCCTTCAGCGCCTCTAATATTGTGTTCACCCAGTCTGGCCTGGCGACGCTGTTTCCTGAATCAGAGCATGTGTTACCGTTTCTGCGAATGTAGGTTTTGGGTTTGCGTATGTCGTTCGCTTCGTTTCGACATCCCGTATTCCATTAATAAAGCTCTAGATTTTTACCCTTTCGGTGTATTCCACGGGTGCGTCCGCATTCTCTAAATGTACCAGCATTTCAACATCCGAAGCAAACTCTTGCAAAGTCTCATTAGCTTTTTGGTAACGATTTTGCAATTCTAATTGATATATCTGTTTCCTCTGCTCGCTTCCATAACGTCTCTCGACAGCGCCCATCAATGCTTCATAACTGTTCCGTTCGCACTCTGGAATAGTCTGTAAAATTTCAGCTGCAGGCCGTTTCAATGCTACGAACAGTGCAGCAACTTTGTCTTCAGCATTCTAGTTGTTCACTGCTGACGTCTTCTCAAATTGAAACTTGAATACTTGGAAAGGAACAGAGCAGTCAAAAGATGGATTTTCTACCTTCGCATTGCTCGCTGGCACAGTTGGGGGGTTTAATTGTAACTGCTCCATACGACCTTTTAACGCTTCTATCTCGGCATCAATTTTGTCTTCGAGTTGTAAAATGTTTGCATTCTGCTCTTCCAGTTTCACAAAGATCTGCGATGATACCTGTTCCGAAATTTGTGCTGACATTTCAGATATACGTGCCTCTTGCGCTTCCAGTTGAGATGCCAAATATGTCTTCTGTTCTTCCAATTGTGATGTTATACGGGTTTCCTGGGATTCCAGTTGGGATGCCATATCGGTTGATATTTGTGACGACATTTCTAAAATGCGCGTTTCTTGTGCTTCAATTTTCGATGTTATTTCTGGCGAAACTTCTGCAATATGTGTCTCCTTTGATTCCATCTTGGATGTTATTTGCGACATTTCTGAAATGCGTTCCTCCTGTATTTCCAATTGTGATGCCATATATGTCTTCCGTTCTGCCAGTTGAAATGACACTGTCGATGTTTGAGCAGATATTGCAGCCAAAATCGTGTCCAATTCTGTGCTCGTAACTGTCTGCGATGTTTCGTTTTTCTCTTCAATTTTTGTTGCTGTCTCTTCCCCATCAGTATCAAAGACATCATCGTCCACACTAATTCCTTCCGACTACATAGCGCCCGTAGCCTGGCTTGAAGTTCGATCTTGTTGCCGTTGTATTCAATCCACGGTTTTCCAACTCCTTTTTCAGTTCCTGGATCCTTAATTCACTTAATTTCGCCATGTCCTTGTTGTACTCTGCAACTCTGGAAGTTATTCAACAATTCCTCTTCTGTCACGAATTTAAGAGATTTCTGCTTATCTGCAACCTTCTACTAACATTCGAATCACTAAACTGTTGCATAAATAATTCCTCTATTCAATAATGTAAAATTGCCTTTATTAAAGTACTTCACAATAGCACTTCTACTTCTCAACAGATAGCGTGCTTCAATCAAACTGATTACTGATTCTCAGCTTTACCTCCTTTTATATTCTGTGATTTCCTCGTTCGCATACTTCTAGGCGTTTCTAGAACTTAGTTACCAGCTATAAAATTTCTCAGCTATAACTACAGATGCACGATTATTATAGCTTCTCACGTAGCCACATGCGCGTGTATATGTGAGTGACACTTCCACATGATTGCCTACTTTTGGGAGTATCTCAGATATATGCATGTGCTTGTGCGCCTCTCTCGCTGCTTGTATGGACATACGTATAGACATAATGATTGATTTGTTGATGTGCATACAAGTAACTGCTTAGTATTGGCTTAGAGATTATAGTAGTTGCTAATATTCGCCACAATACCATTCCAATATATCAGCAGCTTGGTAGGCTGTATAATATCGAACGTTACCGATCTTAACTGTTACGCTATCCTTAAGATACATACGTCACCGGCAACCAAACTTTTTCGTTTGCTACACTATTATCGACAAAATGTATCTCAACCAGTGGTGGAATTCACTAATTTTTTTAACCATTTTTACCATCCCTTTATTTGCGAATCGATAACTATAACGATTTCGTTATTCAGTAACTATTTTGTGATATTCGTTTATCGACGATCAGTTGTGTTGCTAAATAAACGGCAAGTAAATTGGCTGCATTAAAAATCATTAAAAAGAAATTAATAACGCATTTATTTACTTGTTGTTAAAATTTATAAGAACTTGCACAATAATGACTTTTAATAGCTGTCAGTATACGGAATTTATTTATATTTGGCATTCCTTTTGTGCTCTTGGCATTTTTTAGGTTTCCTTAAGCTGTGCTGCCACCTTTTAAAGTGCGTGGGCGTGCTGCGGAGAATTTAAAATCTCGGGCAGTGACAAGAGAAGTGAAAACAAAATAAAGTATGGAATAGAATCATATCCGGTAGTGTTCGGGAACCCGTTTCAAATCCGTTGTAGCGCACTTGTAAAGTTTAATCCAACCAACAACAAATGAGAAATTCCGTTTGACATCCTGCCACCGGTAAGTACTAATATACAGTTTATTTAATTAAATTCCTTAAAAAAAAATAAATAAATAAAATAATGATTCCATTTGGTTTGTTTCTTCAAACAAATTCAAATTTCCTTCAACATTAATTCTAAATTGAGAAAAAGATTTATTAATCAACTTGTAACGTAGCAAATGCTACGCCACAATATATATTTCCTATTTAGCGCCCACCCCTAACATCATATTTTCCATTTAATGCCCACCCCTAGTAGTGTATGTACCGACATACATATATACATATATACCGGCCCAACAACCATCGCGCAAGCACAAAGCAAGCCAGCGATGGTGAACGCACAATGCTTGGGAATTTTCATTCGTGGCGCGCTGTGCGCGACAATGCGAGCATAATTCCCAACGTGTTCATAGTTACCTATGAATAAAATGATTGGCCGGAATACACCAGGCACACTTCGCCGTAGGTAAGTGAAGTGCGTGTCGGCCGCCACTGGCGGTCGACAAGGGGTGCCCTTTGAGTTAGGAGGGTGCGTTACAAGGTCGGTTCCACCGATGGTACGCCCCCCCTGCTTATCGGACACCCCGCAGGTTTACCCACATTTCCGGTGAGTAAGACGGGATTTACACCCCTTATTACTCATCGGAAAGGTAATGCACGAGCAGCCTTCTCGGGTAGGAAGGAAACTCGTCCCAACGCCAGTGGCGGGGCGGATTTCCCCACTACCCTGGCCGACTGCCCGAGCCAATATAAATACATTGTAGGGGCTCCCTTTGGGTCGACGGGGGGTAAAGTTACAAGGTCGGCTTTGCCGATGGTACTTCCCCCCAGGCCTATTGGGCAGCCTTACCCATATTCCAGGGACTCCCTTTGGATCGAGGGGGGTAAAGTTACAAGGTCGGTTCTGCCGATGGTACTTCCCCCCCCCCCCCCCCGGCCTATTGGGCAACCCTAATATTTTGTTATCATCTCCTCTGAGTAAGACGGGACTCACCCCCCCCCCCCCCCCTCAGAGGAAGGGTAATGCACGGGTATACGGCTCAGGTAAGAGGGGAACACTTCCCAACGCCTGCGGCGGGATAAACTCCCCTACTACCCTAGCCGAATACCCGAGCCAATATATTGTAGTTAATTAACCTCATACTAATATCGACACTTCGCCGTAGGTACAACATCATCGCCATCCCGATCCTTGGACATCCCATCCCGCAGTCTAGCCACCACCGTCATCACAGCTATTTGGTGAGAGCCACCGTCACCCAGTAATCTCTCTTCGGGCGTGATCCTAACTACCGCCGTCATTACTACCGCCGTTAGCACCCCTTAGCGAGAGCCACCGTCGTCTTCACCATCTCAGCCACCGCTTAGCTAGCACTCTATCTCCCTCTATCTGTGGAGAGCCGTCGTCCTTGGGTTACACTATATTGTCAGCGACACTACCTAGTGAACATCTCTCTCTCTCTCTCCTGGATTAAAGGTTGTGGATATTTTAGCCTGAGAGCCGCGTGTGTGTGTGTGTTCGAAATAAAAACACTAATTTACTGTGTATTTATTTAGGTGGGGGAAGTGGGACCTCCATCCGACTCTGGATTGACTTGAGCATACCTCAGCCTTTGACCAAACCCACCTCATAAATGGCGCCCGAGCAGGGACCCGTCTCCTCAGGCGACTGTGCCAAAACCACCGAGAGCACCAACACTGTAGGAACGGGTTCACCGAACACACAACCAACAATTGACACAAAGATAAGTGAAACCACCACCACCACGCTCAACGTCGACTCTCTAAGCTGGATTTACCTGCTGAAGAAGGAGAGGCTAATCGAAGAATGCGAACGCTACCGTATCTACACCGAAGGACATACCGTCGCCGAATTGCGCAGCACACTCAGCGCATACGTCCGAGACCAACGAAAGCGTAAGTCAACAGAAAATCTTTTGAGAGAGATAGAGATGGAGATCGCCGCCGAAGAGGCCCGGCCAGTCACATCTACGCAAAACACCACGCCGGCCGTCACAATCAAAACAATATCCCCCCAGCGTGATCAGAGCGACATAAGTAACACGGAGGTCATGAATACAGTCCGCCGCTGGGATGTACATTACGCTGGAGGCGACACATTATACGACTTCCTGGAAAGGATTGAGGAACTGGCA
Organism: Eurosta solidaginis; assembly: GCF_040869045.1. NCBI lineage: Eukaryota > Metazoa > Arthropoda > Insecta > Diptera > Tephritidae > Eurosta > Eurosta solidaginis. The sequence goes on along the minus strand of NC_090320.1, from coordinate 160,015,735 downwards.
GAATGCTATCTGATTAAGCCAGATCAACTCCTCCCAACCCTTCCAGAGATACTGCGTGGCAAAGCCCTTCAATGGTTCCGCCTGCGAAAACAACAACTACACACATGGGCTGACTTCCGCTCCGAAGCCGGAAAATTCTTTTTGCCGAAGCGACACATTAGCCAGCTAAAGGACGCTATCCGCCAAAGAAAACAGACGAGCAGAGAAAATGCCAAGGACTATATCCTCGCCCTCCAGACGATGATTCGCCGCCACCCGACTTTGTGCAAAGAAGATCATCTAGAACGCATATATGACGGACTACGGGTGGAGTATCGACTTTTTGTGAAGCGGGGCGAGTTCCAAACGATAGAGCAGCTTATGGAGCTCACCGACGAGTACGAACTGCTGCGAAGCGAAGAAGCCAAACAGAGCCGACTGTTAGCACATAGCTTAAGCACAGTAATGATCGAGGAGCTGGAGGAGCAGAATGATCAAATAACAAAATCCCTATCCACACTCACTGACTATCCACTCACCTCCGCTCCCATTGCAACAACAAAAGACGAATTTTTTGTTCTAGATGCGGCAGAGACGGAACGCTCTCCAGGGATTGTGCATGCTACGGAATGAACCGAAATAATCCGATAACACACGCACTATTATCATCCGTAGCCAAAGGGAAGGGGAACGACGGACGTTTTTACATACAGGTGTCCATCGAAGGATTGATGTGCCGCGCCCTGATCGACACGGGGGCCACCGTGACATACATCAATGAAGCCGTAAGAAGGCACCGGAAAGATTCCACCGTTATCAAATCGTCGCAACGTGCAACTCTCCGACCAATCATGCATTGCGAGCACCCACTCCTACCCGGTCAAGGTCAAATACAATGATCAAACAGCCAGTACGTTGGTGTCTGTTATCCCTAATTTGGCCGAGAGTGTTATCCTGGGTATGGACTTTTTGGCAAAGCGCAACGTTACCGTCTCACTGGATGGAAAGCCCCTTACCACAGCCGGTGCAACCAAAGCAAACGCACCCGTAACCCTGCATTACATAAGAGAAGCGGAACACCTCAACGAAGAGCGAAAGATAGACCACCTAGAGCTCATAGAAACACATCAAAAAGCACCCACACACCTAAAAGGGCCAAACACTGCCGCAGAACATATACACAACACAACACTAAAACAAAGTTATTACCGGGCCATCCTCCTCAGCAACAATGGTGAGCAACTCGTCACTAACGCTCCGGCAACGAGCCTGAAGGATCATAACATCACCCATCGATTTACCAAACCGTGTGCCCCCCACAAAAATCCTACCGAACGCGTTAATCGCGTTATCAAAACAAGGGTGGCACAACGTGCGAAACAAGACCATCGGTACTGGCAACGGGAATTACCAGAAAAAGCGTTCGCCATAAATACGACCCAACACAAATCAACCGCCGAAATAAATTTTAACCTCAACTTCGTTGGGCCGAGAGAAGCACGAACAAAATATGCCATGCCCGAAGAACCGCCTCCATTCGACGCAGTACCGTGGCCTGCAAATAAGCCACGAATACTGAACGCTAAGTTATTCTGGAACCCGCCATTAATAGCCGGCCATCTAAACGCCATCGTATGCGACAAACCAACCGCTGGTGACACTATACCGTATGCACCAAACCGATAGCCACTCGATAGTATTAATGGAAACCACGCCCAGACCTCTTTGCCCGGAATATGGCTAAATCGTAAAAGGGTGTAACACGGCGCGTAGGGTGGACGAAGATCACGCCATAATCAAGCTGAAAGAACACTACAAGATGGTACGATTCGCTGGCTGAGGAGAAGCAAGATCCGACCTAGTTTGATAAGTTTTCTATACATGAAATGTAAATACCTTAATTTTGAAATGTAAATTTAAAATGTAATATAAAAATGTACATATGTATATACCTTAATCTTGAAATGTATTTCTACTTGCAATGTAAATTTAAACACAAATGAAATGTACACATTATTGTTGAAAAAAAAAGAAGAAAAAAAAAAATCAATCAATCATAATAATAAAAACATCAACGAACACATATACACACATGTCGGCCGAGCCATCGGATTCAACCGATGATAAAACATACCTGGGCTCTGCCCATGGTAGTTCAGGCCTCCGCGCAAAAACCCTAGAATAGCACAACCTTTCGTCCGCCGAAGTAGGAGGGGGACTGTAACGTAGCAAATGCTACGCCACAATATCTATTTCCTATTTAGCGCCCACCCCTAACATCATATTTTCCATTTAATGCCCACCCCTAGTAGTGTATGTACCGACATACATATATACATATATACCGGCCCAACAACCATTGCGCAAGCACAAAGCAAGCCAGCGATGGTGAACGCACAATGCTTGGGAATTTTCATTCGTGGCGCGCTGTGCGCGACAATGCGAGCATAATTCCCAACGTGTTCATAGTTACCTATGAATAAAATGATTGGCCGGAATACACCAGGCACACTTCGCCGTAGGTAAGTGAAGTGCGTGTCGGCCGCCACTGGCGGTCGACAAGGGGTGCCCTTTGAATTAGGAGGGTGCGTTACAAGGTCGGTTCCACCGATGGTACGCCCCCCCTGCTTATCGGACACCCCGCAGGTTTACCCACATTTCCGGTGAGTAAGACGGGATTTACACCCCTTATTACTCATCGGAAAGGTAATACACGAGCAGCCTTCTCGGGTAGGAAGGAAACTCGTCCCAACGCCAGTGGCGGGGCGGATTTCCCCACTACCCTGGCCGACTGCCCGAGCCAATATAAATACATTGTAGGGGCTCCCTTTGGGTCGACGGGGGGTAAAGTTACAAGGTCGGCTTTGCCGATGGTACTTCCCCCCAGGCCTATTGGGCAGCCTTACCCATATTCCAGGGACTCCCTTTGGATCGAGGGGGGTAAAGTTACAAGGTCGATTCTGCCGATGGTACTTCCCCCCCCCACCCGGCCTATTGGGCAACCCTAATATTTTGTTATCATCTCCTCTGAGTAAGACGGGACTCACCCCCCCCCCCCCCCCCCCTATTACTCAGAGGAAGGGTAATGCACGGGTATACGGCTCAGGTAAGAGGGGAACACTTCCCAACGCCTGCGGCGGGATAAACTCCCCTACTACCCTAGCCGAATACCCGAGCCAATATATTGTAGTTAATTAACCTCATACTAATATCGACACTTCGCCGTAGGTACAACATCATCGCCATCCCGATCCTTGGACATCCCACCCCGCAGTCTAGCCACCACCGTCATCACAGCTATTTGGTGAGAGCCACCGTCACCCAGTAATCTCTCTTCGGGCGTGATCCTAACTACCGCCGTCATTACTACCGCCGTTAGCACCCCTTAGCGAGAGCCACCGTCGTCTTCACCATCTCAGCCACCGCTTAGCTAGCACTCTATCTCCCTCTATCTGTGGAGAGCCGTCGTCCTTGGGTTACACTATATTGTCAGCGACACTACCTAGTGAACATCTCTCTCTCTCTCTCCTGGATTAAAGGTTGTGGATATTTTAGCCTGAGAGCCGCGTGTGTGTGTGTGTTCGAAATAAAAACACTAATTTACTGTGTATTTATTTAGGTGGGGGAAGTGGGACCTCCATCCGACTCTGGATTGACTTGAGCATACCTCAGCCTTTGACCAAACCCACCTCATAAACTTAAAGTTAGTTTATTTATAAAAATTAAAAATTGCTTTAAATAAATGTTTTCAGACATTTGCAGCAACGAGGGAAAGCCCTGCTTAATTAATACAAATAGACAACATTGGTTAATTCTTTTTAGTTCTATAAATAGAACAAGAGCACAAAATACCAGTTTTGTTGAAACCGCGAACAAAAAGCATAACTTTAACACATGATTACATATAAAGTATATATTGTGCAAAAGAATTAAATATGCAAGGAAGGCAAATGGGATAAAGTTTACAACAACTAAGGCATGACGTGGCTGAATGCGTTTGTAACACTTCAACCCTCGTAGGAGTGCGAGTTCAAATCCCACTACCGGGAGAAAAAGCTTTGAAGAGATTTACAAGGTATAATGAAATGGTTGCAACATCCCTAGCGATCAGTCGCAAGCGATATGTGCAGCCATGATAAAATCAAATGGAGGTTTTATCTATATCCTTTGAAGGTTCCTTTTGCTATCTTCAAAGCTGGCACTAGTGGTACTTGTAGGAGTTAGAGGTGCATAGACATACGAGGTTTAAATTTTCTTTTATTCAAAATTTCTTGTTTTTTTTTTGCGATGTGCATGCAGTTGCTGAAGCTACTGCACACTCCCTCCAGCAAGAAGAGTGGACGAGGCTTTCAACATGCATTGGTGGTAGTTTTTCCAGGGTGAGATAAAAGAGGGTGCATCGGTTCCGAGTATTGACGTTGTATTGACGTGCGCCCTTTATAATAGTATATAGGGGATTATTTAGCTGGCGTGACAGGGACAGATTAATTCCGGACTGAAACCCCTAACAATGACCTCGCCGATAAGAGCACCAACATAAGCATTTTCATTGAAATCAGGAAGAATATTTTAAATTTGATACGTTTTTATAAGAACTTTTTTTATTTTATATGGTATTGAACTTGTTTGTATGTATCACTTAAACATAATATTAAAGATACATACTTATATCAATACACATATATTGCTATTAAATACATGTATACCTTTAAGCAAGTACGTATTACTGCCAGTACTTTTGGGTCGCGCGGGTAAAATCTTTTCCTAATTGCGGAACTCAATTCATTTTAGTCTAAGAGCCCGTGACTGCCAGACTTTCGTCATTTTATAAAAGTTGAAGTTTTGCCAGTGCATACTTCCAACTGAAGCAGGATCCTTGGTCTATTATAAAACTTGAGTCATAGTGGCTTTAACAGATATCGTGCAAGAATATTGCAGAAAAATAGACCTTTCTTTCGTCATTTTATAAAGACTGATTTTATATATGGTCTTCGTCACGATATAAAAAGCAACTAGCCTCATTGCCAGACACTTTCCATAGCGCTTTGTCCATCCAGACACTTTTTATAATGCAAAACAGTACTTTTTCACAAGCTGAAAGTTTTTTATGGCCAACAAAATTTCAAAAGTTTTTTTTTAAATATTTTGTATTTGAATTTAAGTCTAAAACTGCTTCGATGTTCTTTGAAGTTTAGAAGGATTAAAAGTGTCTGGCTAATCAAAACCACTATGGAAAATGTCTGGCAATGAGGCTAGTGGCTTCTTATATCGTGACGAAGACCATATATAAAAATCAGTCTTTATAAAATGGCGAGAGAAAGGTCTATTTTTCTGCAAAATTTTTGCAAGATCTCTGTTAAAGCCACTATGACTCAAGGTTTATAATAGACCAACGATCCTGCTTCAGTTGGATGAATGCACTGACGAAATTATAACTTTTATAAAATGACAAAAGTCTGGCAGTCACGGGCTCTTGCTCTATTTTACCTTTTCGCCGTATTTCGAAACGCGTTATATTTTTTGTTTACCCTCGTGATTTCCAAATTAAATTAGAGAGCTTTTATTTTTAATTAAGGTTTAATTTTTGTGAATTCAAATTTAATTTCGTATATTTCTTAATCAATTCACTCTTTTTATTTCCTTTTTATACTCAGTTGAGCAGAGCTCACAGAGTATATTAACTTCGATTGGATAACGGTTGGTTGTACAGGTATAAAGAAATCGAGATAGATATATACTTCCATATATCAAAATCATCAGTATCGAAAAAAAATTCGATTGAGCCATGTCCGTCTGTCCGTTAACACGATAACTTGAGTAAATTTTGAGGTATATTGATGAAATTTGGTATGTAGATTCCTGGGCACTCATCTCAGATCGCTATTTAAAATGAATAATATCGGACAATAACCACGCCCACTTTTTCGATATCGAACATTTCGAAAAACCGAAAAAATGCGATAATTCATTGCCAAATACGGATTAAGCGATGAAACTTGCTAGGTGAGTTGAACTTATGACGTGGAATAGAAAAATAGTAAAATGTTGGACAATGGGCGTGGCACCGCCCACTTTAAAAAAAAGGTAATTTAGAAGTTTTGCAAGCTGTAATTTGGCAGTCGTTGAAGATATCATGATGAAATTTGGCAGGAACGTTACTCTTATTACTATATATCTGCTTAATAGAAATTAGGAAAACCGGAGAACGACCAAGCCCACTTTTTAAAAAAATTTTTTTTTTAATTCAAATTTTAAAAGAAAAGTTAATATCTTTACAGTATATAAGTAAATTATGTCAACATTCAACTCGGGTAATGATATGTTGCAACAAAATACAAAAAATAAAGAAAATTTCAAAATTTGCGTGGCTCCGCCCTTTTTCATTTAATTTGTCTAGGATACTTTTAATGCCATAAGTCGAACAAAAATTTACCAATCTTTGTGAAATTTGGTAGAGGCTTAGATTCTAGGAAGATAACTGTTTTCTGTGAAAAAGGGTGAAATCGGTTGAAGCCACGCCCAGTTTCTATACACAGTCGACCGTCTGTCCTTCCGCTCGGCCGTTAACACTATAACTTGAGCAAAAATCGATATATTATAAAATTATAAAAATGCCATAACTATATACCAAATACGAAAAAAGGGATGAAACGTGGTAATTGTATTGGTCTATTGACGCAAAATATAACTTTAGAAAAAAACTTGGTAAAATGTGTGTGACACCTACCATATTAAGTAGAAGAAAATGAAAAAGTTTTGCAGGGCGAAATCAAAAGCCCTTGGAATCTTGGAAGGAATACTGCTCGTGATATTACATACACAAATAAATTAGCGGTACCCGACAGATGATGTTCTGGATCACCCTGGTCCACAATTTAGTCGATATCTCGAACACGCCTTCACATATACAACTACGGGCCACTCCCTTTTAAAACCCTCATTAAAACCTTTAATTTGATACCCATATCGTACAAACACATTCTAGAGTCACCCCTGGTCCACCTTTATGGCGATATCTCGAAAAGGTATCCACCTATATAACTAGGGCCCACTCCCTTTTAAAATACTCATTAATACCTTTCATTTGATACCCATATCGTACAAACAAATTCTAGAGTCACCCCTGGTCCACCTTTATGGCGATATCTTGAAAAGGCGTCCACCTATAGAACTAAGGCCCACGTCCTTTTAAAATACTCATCAACACCTTTCATTTGATACCCATATCGTACAAACAAATTCTAGAGTCACCCCTGGTCCACCTTTATGGCGATATCTCGAAAAGGCATCCACCTGTAGAACTAAGGCCCACGCCATTTTAAAATACTCATTAACACCTTTCATTTGATACCCATATCGTACAAACAAATTCTAGAGTCACCCCTGGTCCACCTTTATGGCGATATCTCGAAACAGCGTCCACCTATAGAACTAAGGCTCACTCCCTTTTAAAATACTCATTAACACCTTTCATTTGATACCCATATAGTACAAACAAATTCTAGAGTCACCCCTGGTCCACCTTTATGGCGATATCTAGAAAACGCGTCCACATATACAACTAAGGGCCACGCCCTCTTAAAACACTCATTAATACCTTTCATTTGATACCCATATCGTACAAATAAATTCTAGAGTCAACCCTGGTCCACTTTTATAACGATATTCCGAAAAGGCGTCTACCTATAGAACTAAGGCCCACTCCCTTTTAAAATATTCATTAACACCTTTCATTTGATACCCATATAGTCCAAACAAATTCTAGAGTCACCCCTGGTCCATCTTTATGGCGATATCTCGAAAAGGCGTCCATCTATAGAACTTAGGCCCACGCCCTTTTAAAATACTCATTAATACCTTTAATTTGATACCCATATCGTACAAACAAATTCTAGAATTAAACCTGGTCCACTTTTATAACGATATTCCGAAAAGGCGTCCACCTATAGAACTAAGGCCCACTCCTTTTTAAAATACTCATTAATACCTTTGATTTGATACCCATATCGTACAAACAAATTCTAGAGTCAGGCCTGGTCCACCTTTATGGCGATATCCCTAAATGGCGTCCATCTATAGAACTGCGGCCCACTTCCTCTTAAACTACTCTTTAATACCTTCCATTTGATACACATGTCGTACAAACACATTCCAGGGTTACCCTAGGTTCTTTTTACAATATGGTGATTTTCCCTTACTTTGTCTCCACAGCTCTCAACTGAGTATGTAATGTTCGGTTACTCCCGAACTTAGCCTTCCTTACTTGTTTTAGTTTAAGTTTTGTATTGATTTAATAATTGTTAAGCCACCTATGTAGTTTAAGTTTTTTGCATTGAAATTAAATCTTATTTATTGATTGACAGAAGTCTGTACTTTTGTAAAAGGATGTGAAGTTTGCTCAGCTAGCGAGACACAGAACGCTTTTCACAAGCCCCTTTTGGGCAAACAACATGTAACCGAATGACCTTTTCGGCGTTTGTTTGTAGATTGGCCCTTATCCTCGTACGTGTGATGGTAATGTTTATGTGTTTGTGTATTTAGACCACTTTACAAAATTCGTGTTTTTGAAACCATGCGGAAGGCAGCTGAAGTGGTGAAGTTCCTGGAACGAGCAGTCTTCCATATATTTCGATTTCCCGAGTGCATCCTTTCGAGAAAGGAAAGACAATTCGTTTCAGAAACTTTCAGCAACCTTTTGGAAAAATATGGTACTACGCATATTAAGACAGCATTCTATTCACCTCAAGGCAACGCCGCAGAACCGAAAACCAAAAATCGTGGGAACGACAAATTAGTTATGCGGCATTTGATTTAGATTTATTTAGATTTATTTATTAAGTCTATGGTTTAGTAACCTTACAGACTAAGACGTACATAGGTTATTAATTATATTGAAAATAGTACATACAAAGTTTTTCTTTAAACTCATTGCGATTTACAAATATATCTAAATTTATTTCTCTACATAACAAATTAAATTCCGATAGCAGTTTGATAATTGGTTCATTTTGAGCATACCTGGTTTTCCAGAGGTCAATAGCAAATAAATCATGATGTCGTAAGTTTCTTGCTGGAACATTGAGTTTAATACAACGCAATAAAAACGGACAATCAATATTCCCATTGAGAACATCACGAATAAAAACTAAGCCAGATATCAATCGCCTACTGGCAAGAGTATGCAGACTGATCAGTCTGCACCGCGGAACATAAGATGGAATAGGCATATTAAACCTAATACTGGATAATGCAAATTTTAGAAACTTTTTTTGTATACGTTCAAGTCTATTGGAATGCACATCATAAAACGGATTCCAGATTATAGAAGCATATTCCAATTTGGACCTTACAAATGTACTAAACAGCAATTTTTAGTATAAGGATCCTTAAATTCAGAACTATTCCGTCTAATGAAAGCTAGAGAGGAATACGCTTTAGGTATAATGTAATTCAAGTGATCAATGAACGTGAAATTCGAGTCAAAAACAACCCCAAGGTCTTTGATATTGTAACTAGAACTGAGGACAGAGCCAGAAATAGAGTACGAAGAAATGAGTGGCAATCTAATTTTGTTGAAGGTGACCGAGCAGCATTTTTCGATATTGATCATTAGCATTTTTCGATCACACCATTCCTGGAATTTGTTAACCTCATTTTGCATAATTTGATTATCAGAGAAGCTTGTTATTTTTTAAAAAATTTTAAATCATCGGCATAAAGTAGATGTTCACACAAGGAAAAATACTCTGAGCAATCGTTGATGAAAATAACAAAAAATAGAGGACCAAGGATACTACCTTGAGGAACCCCAGAGGTAGCTCTATATGAAAATGATTTTACGCCATCAACAACAACATAGTTAATTCTATCTATTAGATATGATTTTACCCATGACAAGAAATTAGAATCAAAGCCAAAATTATCAAGTTTTTTAATTAATAAGTCGTAAGACACTCTATCAAAAGCTTTTGACAAATCAGTATAGATTGTATCTACCTGAAAGCCCTCAACAAAGGCTGAAAAACAAAAATTAGAGAAATCAGTTAGATTAGTGACCGTAGATCTGCCCGGTATAAAACCATGTTGAGTATACGAAATATAGGGCTTGATAGCAAATGACAATTTAGAGCTAATGATTATTTCAAATAATTTAGCAATATTAGTAATTTTAGAGATGGGACGATAGTTCGAAACCAGATTCTTACTCCCACTCTTAAAAACTGGAGTAACAGAAGTCACTTTCCATTCATCTAAAAAATGACCTGACCTAAGAGACAAATTAAACAACAAAAGTAGCGGATACACTATAGATGACGTGCATTGTTTGAGAAAAAAAAACAGAGATATTATGAGCATCTAATTGCTTGGAGCATTTTAGGTCTTTTATAGCTGCGAAAATATCGTCCTCAGTTTAAACTAGGGAGCCAAAATAAAGCAAAGAAGCTAAATGCCCAGCACTAGAAGTATCAATCTGAACACAATTATCAACAAAATTAGACTTAAAAAATTCAGCAAACAGATTTGCCCTTTCATTAGCGGTGCTTGCACTCATGCCATTGTGAGACACTATGGACGGAATAATTGACGAAGAACGTTTTGAATTTACACAACACCAAAAAGGCTTGGGATAAGATTTAATATTCATTTCAAACCCGAGTAAATAATTTTTATAAAGAAATTTATTTAGACAGTTAAACTCAGTCAAGTATTTCTCATACATTACTCTGTGCTGCAAATTACCAGAACATTTAAAAAGCTTATGAAATTTATTGCGAAGATTCTTTAATTTTTTTAAGCTCCGATTATGCCAGGGTAGTTTATGGACCCTTGGCGGTAAACGTGGAATATTTCCGAAAGATATACTACTTATTTTACTCCTAAAAATGTCAAAACAATCAGTTAGAGACCGATCTGCGAATAGGGTTGGCCAATTCTCATTTAATATTAGATCATTAACAAGATCAAAATTACACCGCGAGTAATCGAATTTAAGCATCGAGTCAGTGCAAAGATTTGGATATTTATAAAACTCAAGTTCCAAGATAAGTGGAATGTGGTGTTTATCAGTCACCGATAAAGGAACCTCAGACTTATACAATTGAAATTTTAATCAGGACTAATGAAAATAAGATCCAAATCAGCATTCACATTAGTACCACTAACAACATTATATGGCTTATCAGCGTTTGATTTAAACGAAATTTTTCTCTGTACCTGTATACCAACTTCATTCGATGGAAAACGATCAGCAGCAGAGGCAGCGGCACCAGCAAATGTTTGAGAGATAACACCAATAGAGTTAGCAGCATCATTATTTGTAGTAACACAAGCAGAATTATTATTAACACCCTCAAGTAGAGTAGGTAATTTATTTGTCTCAGCGATCTCAGCAGAATGCACAGGTTCATTGTTTGCAGTCATACAATTAATATTATCATTAGCACCCACAGGTAGAGTAGATAGTGAACTTCTCTCAGCGCTGTCAGCAGAATGCACAAGCTGAGCAGCAGGCGATGGCAGAGGAGATGATTGTTTTTGCATTGACTTAGGTGCGCCAACCTTAGTTTGTGAGCGCGTACGGATTGCATTGTTGGAATCGACAGTAAGCTCAGATTGCCTCTCACTTGCTGTGAGAATTTTAAAGAAATCTTGTAGCATATCAACATTTTTGAGAGCTTTGAATATTTTGGCGCGCGAAAATAAAGCAACACACTTGTCACATTTATACACAATATTTTTGTTGTTTTTGAGCAAATTAATTGCATTACCCATAATATTAGAGCAATTGACATGAACTTTGTTAAAACAAATGCCACATATTATAGAGTCATTCGGTAAACATTGATTATTGTATTTAAAGCAGTTATCCATTTTTCTCCCCAAAAAGGCGAATGAATTTAGCAAACTAAGTAGAAATTATAAAAGCTAAAGTAGCACAAGAGAACACGTCTGTTCGCACGTCGGAGTTCACTTTGCAATCAACATGTCGCCTTACCATGCCACTTTCGGTATGCCTCTGATACTACATCCAGCATCATACGAGCTATACCGGAAGTTGGGTTCACTTAAGGATGTTCATTGCGAAGTGTAGGCACACGGTGATAGATTGCAATTGTTAAGGGATAAGATAAAGAAAGAACTGAAGTTAGTACACGAGCGTAGTAGGAAAGTTTATGACAAAAGAAGTAGGGATATTAAGTTTCAAATTGGACAAGTGGTATATCGACAAAACTTTAAGCATAGCTCGCAGATTGACAACTTAATTCCAAGCGGTTTCCCAAGCAAGTTAAATGCATAGTACTTAAGGCAATAGGAAATTCAATGTAGGAGCTAGGAGATTCGAGGGGGAAAATATCGGGGTATACCACGCTAAGGACATATTTGCTAAGTAATTGAATTGTTGCATGTTGTATGTTGTATGTTGATTGTTTGTCAAGTATCTGACTAATCTTACTTTTCTTCCTGCAAACGTATTCGTTTTTGCATGACTGAATATATATTTGTATGGTTACATACACACTTGACTATACTATATTAACCTACTTATTTATTAAGCTATTGCATAGATTTTATCGCGGGCTTGGCGACTAAATCAAAAAACCCGTAACGGATATTTGTCAAAAAAAATCCGAAAAGGCTCAAAAAGGTTCGAAAAGGTTCGTAAAGGTTCGGTGTTAGCAACAGGCCAAATACATAAAATTGGATCTCTATCATAAACAGCGGTGGGCACCACTACATTTACACGGTTACCAAATTGAGAATGTGTTAGTAAACACGAACGCGTAGCGAGCACGAAAGCAAAATCATTTATTTAGTTTGATTTCAATGCTTGAACGGTGAACACGTGTCATACGCACTCTTTGGCTGTTTTAAGCGCGCGTACGACACTTACTCACCGTACGACAATCGAAATCAAACTAAAAGAGCTTTCGTTGATTTTCACGAAGTAGCCATTGCGCTATCGCTTATCGTATATATATATGGTCGCTTACAAGCCAACCTAATAAAACCGCACTGCGTTTTTTTAGAGCACGCAAACAACCGGCGTTTTTTGCCCTAACCCAAATAAGCATGCGTTGCAACAATGTAAAGCATGTGGGCAAACGTCAAATGTAAATGTCACGCAGAACAAAAATTGGAAATCGGGTTAGGTTTTCACGCAGCAAATTCAATTTGAGTTGCTCTCGTACAAGTTGTATGTGCATGAGACATTTTTGGCAGAAAATGACTTGCATGCGTTTATATTAGGTTGGCTTGTTAGCAGGTGCTAAGCTCACGCCAACCCCGGATCATAAAGTTAAAGTTAATGTTTTGAAGTTAATGTTAAAGTTAAAGCGAAAGTTAAAGTTAAAAATAAAGTTAAAGTTAAAGTTAAGGTTAAAGTTAAAGTTAAAGTTGAAGTTAAAGTTAAAGTGAATGTTAAAGTTAAAGCAAAAGTTAAAGTTAAAGTTAAAAATAAAGTTAAAGTTAAGGTTAAAGTTAAAATTAAAGTCAAAGTTAAAGTTAGAATTAAGGTTAAAGTTAAAGTTAAAGTTAAGGTTAAAGTTAAAGTTGAAGTTAAAATTAAAGTTAAAGTGAATGTTAAAGTTAAAGCGAAAGTTAAAGTTAAAAATAAAGTTAAAGTTAAAGTTAAAATGAAAGTTAAAGTTAAAGTCAAAGTTAAAGTTAAGGTTAAAGTTAAAGTTAAATTTAAGGTTAAAGTTAAAGTTGAAGTTAAAGTTAAAGTTAGAGTTAAAGTTAAAGTGAATGTTAAAGTTAAAGTTAAAGTTAAAAATAAAGTTAAAGTTAAAGTGAATGTTAAAGTGAAAGTTAAAGTTAAAAATAAATTTAAAGTTAAAGTGAAAGTTAAATATTAACTTCTCATTTATTCAATAAAAGTAAAAAATTTGTTTTCTTATCGGTCACCACGTTTAAAGTGGTTAACTTGAAATAATATCAAGGACAAAACTAGAATTAATATCAAAGAAAACAAAATGTTGCATAAATATTATAATTGCATAAGTTGATAATATGCAATAGCTTTACCGCGGCAGTCCCCGAGTGCCACACGTCCTTTTTTTATATTTTTTTTTTTACACGCACTGACCTTTTCACCTAGGTATCCCTTTGACTATTTTGCTGCATTTATTATCTTTTATTTATTTATTATTACTTGATCAACTACATATTTGAACCTTAATAATCCACTGTGATATTATTTTATTTTCATATGACTTTAATTCTATTTGTGATATTTTTTTTTTGGGTCGAGGCCACACGTTGGGGTCGAAAAGGAAAATACACATGATTGGCTCCGTATGAATTTCTGTTACGCACACGCTCCATGTCCTAGACTTCAACGGTGGATGCGAACCTGTTACGCTAGCCTTAAAATACATACGTCACAGGCAACCAAACTTTTTCGTTTGCTACATTATTATCGACAAAATGTATCTCGTGTGTTGCGCAACATAAGTGGACATGTACAGGTACGAATGTGTGCATGCGCAAAAACGAAAGCAACTCCACATGCGTGGGTGTGAATGCGAGTGATAGGGAACTGCGTTTTGATACGAATCGAGGTATGATGACGGTCTAACTGAAGTTCAGTGCAAAACATTGTAAATCTTATCAAGTAGTGCAACTAACAGCTGATTGTTGAAAAGTCATACATTCACACGCGCAGTTTTCGACTTTAGATTATGTAGCTTAAATTTTAAAGTGAGATACTCATTACCAATTGATGTTTATATAGAATATATATGGCGTATTTGTTATTAAAAGAAGCCTTTTATTATATCAAAGTTTTTATAATTTTGTTTCAACTTTTTTTTTTAACAATTTCATGCGTTTTAAGCATTTTCTTACATTGAAATACAACCATGTCCTTATACGTTTTGACATTACATTTCATGCACGTTCGTATTTGTCATTCTCGTTGTTTCTAAATTCGTAAACAATGACTACAGTTATTCGGTGTGATTTTTCGTGGAAATTTATTATTTTTGTGAAACTTTATACTTAATCTGTGGTATTGTGGTGTTCAAAGAGGTTCTATGCAACAATACTTCGCCTCACAACGCGACAATGTATTTCGTAATGCCGAAGTACTTATATGTATATGTATTTAATGTGGAAGCTTGCATTTGAGAACACTGTTACCACCTCTGTCCATTTGGACCAAAAAAGGTCCCTTCCAACCCCATTTGGTCCGCTGGTCCCTTTTTCTCAATTTTTGTCCATTTTCGACACGGTTTTTTAACAGAAACAAAAATTCAAAATACTGCTAATAAAATTTTCCACAAATTTATTAACCCACATATAATTTTCAATTTACTTCAATGGAATTCTTACCACGAAAGTTGAAATTTTAAGACGCTTGATTTTTAGTCTCTGAGCTAAAAATCCACACTTACTGAATCTAGGATCTGATGTGAAGTTTAAACTGTTAGGGAAGAAGTAAGCGTCTATAACATAGCATTAACACAATTACTTAGTTTCAAAGGTACATTTTATTTTTGTTTGTGCAGTTTTAATTAAATTGTTCAAATTTTACAGTTCTGTTAAATGAACAATGCATGTTACTGATTACTCAAAAATTAGCAACACTTAACTTGACTTAGAAGTCTGTTGAATTTTGATTTTCTATGTAAGTTCTAAGTGACGTTTGTTTGTTTCCATTTCATTTTGACATACAAATTGACATTTATTGATTATGATGCCAGATTGTATGCGCTAAGTGGAGTATAATCAGGGCTAAAGGCCCCATTACTGATACTTAGCATAGACTTGACTTGACTTGGCGTAAACTTGGCAACATAGCCTTGATTATACTCCACTTAGCGCATACAATCTGGCATCATAATCAATAAATGTCAATTTATATAACAAAATGTCAAAATGAAATGGAAACAAACAAATGGCATTTCAAAATGTAAACGTCACTTAGAACTTACATAGAAAATCAAAATTCAACAGACTTCTAACATGCCAACCTAATATAAACGCACGCAAGTCATTTTCTGTAAAAAAAGTCTCATGCACATACAACTTGTATGAGAGCAACCCAAATTGAATTTGCTGCGTAAAAACCTAACTCGATTTCCAATTTTTGTTCTGCGTGACATTTAGATTTGACGTTTGCACACATGCTTTAAACTGCCGCAACGCTTGCTTATTTGGGTTAGGGCAAAAAACCCCGGTTGTTTGCGTGCGCTAAAAAAACGCAGTACGGTTATTAGGTTGCCATGTAAGTCAAGTTCCTTTTTAACAGAAACAAAAATTCAAAATACTGCCAATAAAATTTTCCACAAATTTATTAACCCACATATAATTTTCAATTTACTTCAATGGAATTCTTACCACGAAAGTTGAAATTTTAAGACGCTTGATTTTTAATCTCTGAGTTAAAAATCCACACTTACTGAATCTAGGATCTGATGTGAAGTTTAAACTGTTAGGGAAGAAGTAAGCGTCTATAACATAGCATAAACACAATTACTTAGTTTCAAAGGTACATTTTATTTTTGTTTCTGCAGTTTTAATTAAATTGTTCAAATTTTATAGAGGAAACCACGGAAACATCCTAAAAAATTTGCTTTTTACAACGAATACGAAATTCGTGTAATTTACCGAATGTTTGTAAACCAATAAAATAAAATAAAAATTTGGTCCTTTTTTGATTGGTCCATTTTTTCGATGAATTTTGGTCCTCAATTTTTTAAATAATGAAATATTAGTATGCAAGCGACTGCCATAGAAGTAGACATGTACATGAGCAAAGTTTAAAACGAAAAAATTTTTCTTTAAAATATAATCTAAGGGAAGATGCACACGAATCGTAGCTTCATAGACGCGTATTAGGCACCGCATAAGAAATCTTGAGACGTACAGAGATCGTAGCTACATGCCATATTTTGTACACGTCTACGAAATTAGGCCTCGTGTATATCTTGCCTAAGTTTAACTTTTTTTAATTAATGATGAAAGTCAAGATATTGATCTGGATTCACAAGCTGAAAACATCATTGAAAAGAAAAGAGTATTCGTGCCACCAATAAAAGTGTTAACTCAAAATAGTGCATCAGTTCTTAAACTGCTTGAAGAAAAAATAATAACGAACTATGTTGTTAGGAAAGTCTCGCTGGGACTGAAAGTCATTTCGAATCAATTGAAGTATATAACCTGAACAGGGTTATGCTTAAAGAAGGAGAATTCCATTTTTTTCCAATAATATAAAAGAAAAGCGCCCCTTTAAAGTGATTATCAGTGGTCTCGGCAGTAGAAAAAATGACGATTAAATTCGAACTCATTGCACGTGGTCTTAAAGGCCCCATTACTGATACTTAGCGTAGACTTGGCTTGGCTTGAGAACCGTCACTTACAGTTCTGTTAAATGAACATTGCATGTTACTGATTACTCAAAAATTAGCAACACTTAACTTGACTTAGAAGTCTGTTGAATTTTGATTTTCTATGTAAGTTCTAAGTGACGTTTGTTTGTTTCCATTTCATTTTGACATACAAATTGACATTTATTGATTATGATGCCAGATTGTATGTGCTAAGTGGAGTATAATCAGGGCTAAAGGCCCCATTACTGATACTTAGCATAGACTTGACTTGACTTGGCGTAAACTTGGCAACATAGCCTTGATTATACTCCACTTAGCGCATACAATCTGGCATCATAATCAATAAATGTCAATTTGTATAACAAAATGTCAAAATGAAATGGAAACAAACAAATGGCATTTCAAAATGTAAACGTCACTTAGAACTTACATAGAAAATCAAAATTCAACAGACTTCTAACATGCCAACCTAATATAAACGCACGCAAGTCATTTTCTGTAAAAAAAGTCTCATGCACATACAACTTGTATGAGAGCAACCCAAATTGAATCTGCTGCGTAAAAACCTAACTCGATTTCCAATTTTTGTTCTGCCTGACATTTAGATTTGACGTTTGCACACATGCTTTAAACTGCCGCAACGCTTGCTTATTTGGGTTAGGGCAAAAAACCCCGGTTGTTTGCGTGCGCTAAAAAAACGCAGTACGGTTATTAGGTTGCCATGTAAGTCAAGTTAAGTGTTGCTAAGTTTTGAGTAATCAGTAACATGCAATGCTCATTTAACAGAACTGTAAGTGACAGCTCTCAAGCCAATTCAAGTATATGCTAAGTATCAGTAATGGGGCCTTAAGTTGCCAAGTTTACGCCAAGCCAAGTTAAGCAGCTCACTACTGCCGGTCGCTTGCGGCCAAGTATCATCGGGGTAGCCGCTAAACAGATGTTTAGCGGTGAGCTAATGTGAGAAGGCGACAACCTGGCTAGGCCACTCTGACATAATCGGTTTAAGGGCTAGCCATGGGAGATCTCATCGGCAGCGTCTGTACAACTCTAGGTGCGGCTGCAAGCGGGCGTCTGTCTTGGAGCAAGCGGCTCGCTATATAAACGTGCAAGTAATATTTACACCCCCGCTGAGCGGGTTGTGTGCTGGGCTTGGGACCCGCCACGTAAAACCATACTCCAATGAAATATAACAACAAGCCTGGGATAAATACACTCTCTATTGATGACGACCATGGCAAACGTTTGAAGGAAAATGAATTGAGGGCGTGCACCTGGAACGTCCACTCCCTGAATGGGATTGGTGCAGATGCCCGGCTGGTTGATGTCCTCGTCAAAGCAAAATCTGACATCACCGCCATCCAAGAAATGCGTTGGACGAAGCAAGAAAGAAAGAAGATCAAAAATTGTGACATCTATTGGAGTGGCCATACGAATAAGCGCAGTTTCGGCATCGGATTCGTGGTGGGAGAGAGATTTTTTCGCCAAGTACTGGCGTTCACGCCTGTGGACGAGCGTCTCGCCGCAATCCGAATAAAAGCAAAATTTTTTAATATATCATTCATCTGCGCCCATGCGCCGACAGAGGAGAAAGACGATGAGGTGAAAGACACTTTTTATGAACAATTAGAACGCACATACGAGCGCTGCCCCCGTCATGATATAAAAGTCGTTCTTGGCGACTTTAACGTCAGGGTGGGCAAAGAAGGTGTTTTTGGCCCTACAGTCGGAAAATTCAGCCTACACAATGAAACTTCTCCTAACGGACTGAGGCTGATTGACTTTGCCGGTGCTCGAAAGATGGTCATATCCAGCACGAGGTTCATGCATAAAAAGATACATAAAGCTACATGGCTGTCTCCTGATCGAAATACTCGCAATCAGATCGATCACGTTGTGATAGACGGACGACATGCCTCCAGTGTTTTAGATGTGCGCACGATCCGAGGACCTAACATCGACTCGGACCATTATCTCGTTGCAGCCAAAATACGCACCCGCCTCAACGCGGCTAAAACCAAGGAACAAAAAACACAAGGAAAGCTAGACGTCGAAAAGCTTCAATCACAACAGACTGCCAATGATTTCGCAACTCGACTCTCACACCTGCTCTCTGAGAGCACAACTCATACTGAAGGAATACAGGAGCAGTGGGAGCATATCTCCAAAGCACTTCGTACTGCCGCCGAGGAAAAAATTGGTTACCAGCGGCCACGAAAAAAACAACTGGTACAATGAAGAATGCCGCGTTGCAACCGAAAGAAAAGACGCTGCCTACAGGGCTACGTTAAAAGCGAGCGCGACAAGAGGAGTGTGTGAACGCTATCGTGAGTTTAATAGGGAAGCGAGACGCCTTTTCAGGAAGAAAAAAGCAGAAGCAGAAAGGCGTGAGTGCAAGGAGCTTGAGCTGCTAGCCACCAGGAATAACGCCCGAAACTTCTACCAAAAAATACGGCGACAGACGGAAGGTTTTAAGACCGGGACAAACTCCTGTAGGAATGAAAACGGCGACCTTGTAACTGATGTCCAGAAAATGCTTAGATTATGGAGGGAATACTTCTCTGCTCTCCTAAGTGGAGGCAGCAATTTACCGCGCAGAGATGAAGAACCAGATCCCGCAATCGATGATGATGGAATATATGTCCCCCCGCCCGATTACGACGAAGTTAGAATAGCAATAACCAGATTGAAAACAACAAGGCCGTGGGCGCTGATGGATTGACTGCGGAGCTATTCAAGTACGGCGGCGAGGAGTTGGTAAGGCGCATGCAGCTTCTTAGCAAAATATGGGCGGACGAGTGCATGCCCGACGGTTGGAATCTACGTGTTCTTTGCCCAGTCCACAAGAAGGGGGATACTGCAAAATGCACCAACTATCGTGGAATCATCCTTCTTAATATCGCATATAAGGTCCTTTCAAGTGTATTGTGCGAAAAATTGAAGCCCACCGTGAACCGGCTGATTGGACCTTATGAGTGCGGCTTCAGACCTGGTAAATATACCATCGACCAGATTTTCACAATGCGCCAAATCTTGGAAAAAACCCGTGAAAAGAGAATCGACACACATCACCTCTTCGTCGACTTTAAAGCCGCCTTCGACAGCACGAAAAAGAGCTGACTATATGCCGCTATGTCTGAATTTGGTTTCCCCGCAAAACTTATACGGCTGTGCAAAATTACGTTGAGCAACACCATCAGCTCAGTCAGAATTGGGAAGGACCTCTCCGAGCCGTTCGAAACTAAACGAGGTTTCAGACAGGGTGCCCTCCTATCATGCAATTTCTTTAATTTGATGCTGGAGAAAATTATACTAGCTGCAGAACTTAACCGCACTGTAACAATATACTATAAAAGCGTGCAATTACTGGCATATGCTGATGACATTGATATCATCGGCCTAAACACCCGCGCTGTTAGTTCTGCTTACTCCAAACTGGAAAAAGAAGCGGTAAAGATGAATTTGATGGTGAATGAGGACAAAACGAAGTACCTGCTGTCATCCAGCAAAGAGTCAGCGCATACGCTCCTTGGCAACCACGCTACTGTTGGCAGCCATAATTTCGAAATAGTAAAAGACTTCGTTTATTTGGGAACCAGCATCAACACTAGCAACAACATCAGCACTGAAATCCAGCGAAGAATCAATCTTGCCAATAAATGCTACTTTGGACTAGGTAGGCAATTGAAAAGGAAAGTCCTCTCTCGGCGAACGAAAATCATACTCTAGAAGTCACTTATCGTACCCGTCCTGCTATATGGGACAGAAGCATGGACCATGACAACAGCAGATGAAGCGGCTTTGGGAGTGTTCGAGAGAAAAGTTCTTCGAAAGATGTATGGAACTCTACGCGTTGGCGATGGCGAGTACCGAAGAAGATTTAATGATGAGTTGTACTAGCTATACGCAGACATCAACATAGTCCAGCGAATTAAAACGCAGCGGCTGCGCTGGCTAGGCCATGTGATGCGAATGAAAGATGATGCTCCGGCCAAGAAAGTGTTTCTATCGGAACCCGACTATGGAAGCAGAGGTAGAGGGCGGCCCCCACTCCGTTGGAAGGACCAGGTGGAAAACGATTTAAACTCCCTTGGTGTGACCAATTGGCGTCGGTTGGCGGAGCGAAGGAGCGACTGGTGCGCCTTGTTGGACGGCCATAACCGTTTAGACGGTTAAGCGCCAATTAAGTAAGTAAGTAAGTAAGTCAAGTCTATGCTAAGTATCAGTAATGGGCCTTAAATGTCAGGAAGTAAAGGCCGTCACAAGAGTTTACAAAAATTACACTGGTACTATTTATGTTATTAGCTTCGATATTGGTTCCGTTAAGCTCAATGAGCTTCGGACAAAAGCCAAATCTCTCTTTCGTACAATAGTTAAGTCAAGTGTTTGGCCACGGAGAGGAGAACTGTAATGTTAAATCAAACTGTTCGAACTGCCTGGAAAGCATAACATGCCAATTTAATATAAACGCACGCAAGTCATTTTCTGTCAAAAATGTCTCATACACATACAGCTTGCATGAGAGCAACTCAAATTGAATTTCCTGCGTGATAACCTAACTCGATTTGCAATTTTTGTTCTTCGTGATATTTTGGTTTGACGTTTGCACACATGCTTTACCTTGTCGCAACGCATGCTTATTTGGGTTAGGGAAAAAAACGCGGTTGTTTGCGTGCGCTAAAAAAACGCAGTGCGGTTTTATTAGGTTGGCATATAAAACGTCTGTATGTCTCACTCCAAATATTGAACGATGCGCTAACTACAATGGCAGCCATAAATCGACTGACGTGTGTTGTCCAAATCGTCACGCTTATCTCAAAATAAGAGAAAGAGCAAATCCCAAAAACAATCGAAAAGGGAGCACTCACAAAACAAATCATACACATGTTTTCAATGCTCAGTCGTTCCCACTGCTTACGACACACGTTAACAAACATTCAGCACCTACAGAGAGAGTTCTAGTACCTCCAGTATGGTCGCATCGTACATTAGCTGAGAAGCAATCAAAAAGCAGCTTGTTTACAGAGGAAGAGATAACTAGCCTCACTTTAGATATACTCTCTAAATTAAAGTTATGTAAATCTTAAGAGGACCAATTTCATGTTATTACACAGTTAGCTGCGAAATATCTGTATAAAAATGTAGAAGTATCCGAAATAAAATAACCGAGTTTTTTGATTTTCTTGTAAGGAACAAAATTGGCATTTGCTTACTGTCCGAAACCTGGCTGAAAAGTAATGATAAACTTTATCTCTCCCACTATTACTGCTTGCGTAACGACAGGGAAAATAGTGATGGTGGTTGCGTAGCCTTTATAATACATAAATCTGTTAAGTGTACTCTGTTACCGAAAATACAAACTACAGTGATCGAAAATATTGGTATAGAAATTTCATTTACAAATAATACAAAGGTATGTTTTGTATTGTGTATTTTCCTGGGGGATCAAGAGCAAGTGATGTCGGTCGCAGATTTAAAGCAGATTTGAGAAAATTGTTTAACCAAAATACAAAATTTGTTGTCTGCGGAGACTTTAATAGTAGACACCGTGACTGGGGTTGTTTGAGGCAAATTCTTTGGAAAATATCCTACACGAAATGAGAATAACTCTATTCCAACTCTATTCCATTTTATACACACAAAACCCCACATACATTCCTGCTGCTGCAAGATCAAATCCGTCAACTCTTGATCTTGTGGTCTCAAATATACCCCATATCACAACTGCACCTACAGCGGTAAACAGCTTAAGCTCTGATCATCTTCCGGTTATGTTTAAGATAAATGATTCCATGAGCCCGTCTCCTCTCATAAAATTTGACTTTAAAAACGCGAATTGGAAGCTATACACTATAGTACTACATAATTCGCTGCGAGATGTGTCACTGGATCTTGATTCCATTAACGAAAAATCACAAATCGATAACAATGTCGTTTTTTTGTCAGACAAAATTTTAAATGCTGTCAGATTGGCAGTTCCCAAAGTGCCATATAAAAAACATCATGTCAACTTACCACCACATATATTCAACTTATTAGGACAAGAAATTATTACCGCCGTCAATGGGGTCGATATAGAGTCCCAATCGACTTTGAAATGATGAAAAGATACACCCATTTAGTCAACTTAGAAATTTTGCATCACAGAAATATTTCATGGTCAGACAAAATTGAGTGAACTTGAACATGGATCTAAACCCTTCTGGAAGCTAACAAATGTTCTAAGGAAAAAGTCCCTCGGAATTCCACAACTAGTCTCTGAAAGCGAAATTATTTATACAAATGAGAGAAAAGCGGCATTGTTCTCTGAAAGCTTTTGCGAGTATCAAAAAGTTGCGGAAAACTTAGGAAAGCAAACCAATGCTAATTTGGTCACTTCTGCTATAACTGACTTCGATCGTCTTGTAATAAATACCCCTAGTTCTTACTATGTAGATTTCAAAACCGTATCATATATCATTGGTCAGCTGCGTACAAGAAAAAAGTACAATCGATTATTTAACCTTTTTAATTAATTCGTGCCTTAAAACACAATACTTTCCTGACACTTGGAAATTCGCAAACGTTATTCCTATTCACAAAGCAGGTAAACCAAAAAAGCTTGTTACTAGCTATCGACCAATCAGCCTATTAAGTACCCTCACCAAGATACTAGAACAGGTCTTGAAATGTAAAATTTGGAGGGTTCTATTTTCCAACGACATCATACCAGACGAACAGTTTGGTTTTCGACAATTTTATAGTACTACTCATCAAATTAAAATACTATGGAAGCATATAAAACTAAACATTAATGCAAAAAAATCCACTTCCCTCGTATCCTTGGATATTGAGAAGGCCTTTGATACTATGTGGCCTGATGGTTTAATTTATAAGTTTATTAACTACGGTTTTCCGCCGCATTTGATCGCAACTATTAGAAGCTTTTTAACTAATCGATATTTTTGTGTACAAGTTGGCAATGAGTTTAGGGACCTTAAACTAATTCCTGCCGGGGTTCCTGAAGGATCAGTTATTGGCCCATCCTCTATATTATCTAATGCTCAGATATACCAACATTACCTGGTTGTAACTACGAAATGTATGCAGGTGACATTGCTATATTTAATTCCCATTATTTTGGCCAAAAGTCTCTGGAAATACTACAGTATTCTCTAAACATCGACTATTTGTGTAAATGGAGAGTTAAAGTCAACCTTAACAAATCTCAAGCCCTTTTTTTCACAATAAAAATAAGTGCCTGTTACTATCCCAATTCTAAACCAAATATATGCAATACTGAGGTGCAGTGGTCGACCAATATCAAATATCTTGGAATTCAATATATACAAACAAAATTTAGTATAGCTCTAAAACTTCTGTATCCGCTAATAAACCGAAAATCTAAGCTCAGTAATGAAAATAAGGCCACAATTGCTAAAGTTATTTTTTAATCTAAAATTTGATATGGGCGCCCAGTTTCGTGCTAAAACGCATATTTAAAAAAATACAAGTTAAACAAAATAAGTTGTTGAAAATGATGTTTAATTTCCCGTGGCATTTTTCAACTACAAAGTTGCACACACAAAACAAAATCAGTCTCTTTTCGGACCGTATTGAAAAAATAACTGAAAATTTGTACGCCTCTGTGATATATCTACAAATCCACTAATTTACAATCTAAATATCTCCTAGTTTATTATATAATTGAACTGCGTACTATATTTGTGAATAGTATTTATAGCTAGTACTAACTTTAATGCAAAAGATACTTACCAAGGTTTATTTCTAAGCTAAATCCTAAGTCTCCTAAGCTAGATTTTTTTCCTTATATTAACTTTAATTTTTAGCAATCGATATATTTTAAACTCACTTATAACCTATAGTAGTAAGGTTTATTTAAGAAGCCATATCATCTAAAACCGTTTATTTAAAAAGTTTAAATAAATTGAATTAATGATAATAAATAACACGTGAAGCAATAACGCTTAAGGTGACTTTTGCGTCGTTTTGGCACTTGCGTTGCGTCTAAATCTGACACGCGTCGCGTCTACATACACACGCGCTTTGATTGCTTCAATCCATAATCAACGCAACGCCAACGTCAAAGCAACACACAAATAATTAAAAACTTACGTTCTTCTTGAAATTTCTTGCACTTTCTGAAAAATATCCGAATTTCTGTCGCCATTCAACCAAATAAAAACATAATTTTGTATTCATGTCGATTTCGTGATCGATCAGCGGAACATCTCCTCCTGAAACGCGACGCAACAAGGGCACAATAGACGAATGGTCGCAGTGCAATCCCTAATAAATAAAATGTGACTCTCTCTTTTGCGTTCATTGTCACAGGGAAACTTTTAACGTCCGTTATTTCAAAGAGACACTTTATTTTACAAATAACTGAACGATTTCTTTCAAATAAACGAAAACTGCCCCTGGAATTGTTACTTATGTAGCGCAAGAAAGTTGTTCATACGGAAAGCAAAAATTATCCAGCACCAATACGAAAAGTTAGAGAAAATTTAAGATATAATGTCAATATTATTTTTGTTCTGCTACTTTTAACACATGGATAATATATAGTTAGAAGTAAAAAAACATGATTAATTACTACATTTATACGTGTTTAATTTATTTTCATTAAGCAATAAGTTCGTAAAAATAAAAAGCAAGTTTTTATAAAGTAAATGTGAAGCCCCATAGATAAAATAAGTAACAGAACGAACCTTGTTTTGTATATTACATTTTTGAAATAGAAATCACCTGCTAAAAAGGAGCAAAACCTAACTACATTTTTTCATTTTCGTACTTAACTACACTCCCTTTTGTGATTCAGGATTTTGGGCAAATTTTGAATAAAACTCCGAACATCATTCCTTCATTATACTTCATTCGAGTGCCTTCTTTCACTGCCTTCCACTCCATTCGCAACAAACCTCAATTTAAGCTGCCAAACTATATAGTAAACAATAGTGCAAAAGTTGAATCTAAAGTGCGTGGGCGTGCCGCGGAAAATTTGAAGTCTCTGGCAGTGACGAGCCAAATGAAAAAAAAAATATTGAATATAATCATATCCCGTAGTGTTAGGAAAACGGTTTGGAAGCCGTTGTAGGGCAGCAACAACAAAAGAGAAATTTCGTTTGACATCCTTCCACCGGTTAGTTTATTTAATTAAATTCCTTGAAAAAAAAAAAAAATAAAGTAAATAAATAAAATAATAATTCCATTTTGGTTGCGCCTTCAAACTAAAATTTAATGGAAAATCCGTTCATAATTAATTCTGAATTGAGAAACATATTTATTTTTGAACATAAGGTTAGTTTATTAAAATTTTAAAAGCCCAATAATTCTCAATTTTTACTTAATTTTTTTACTCTTACATTGAACGAGAGTTCCCTTTTTACTTAAACGTAAAATTGAATATAATCCCTTTTAATATCAATTTCAAATGACTCAAGAGAATTAATTGAGCAAAAATTTAAACTTTAGTAAAATTATTTTTTTGTTGTATTGTAATATTAAATAAAATCCCCAAATTCAAATATATTTAAACTTTTCTTATTTCCATTAACTTAAACCTAAATTTAAATTAAAATATTTCAATCGAATATACTGTAAAATTTCTTTAAAAAAAATAGAAAAAAAATTGTAATTTAATTTTTAGGAACTTAAAGCGTGGTGAATAGTGAAGAAAAAAATAATAATAAAATAAAATCAAGTGAAAACAGAAAGTTGAAAAAAATTAAGATGTTATGAATTTAGAATTCAAATAACATGAAATTGGTGTAAGTTCGAAAGTTAAATCAACTAGCGAAACCAAAAACAAAATAATTAAAACTTTTGAGTTGAAAATTTAAAAATTGAATATAAATTTATTTGATAAATAAATCGTTTGTTCGAGGTTAATTTAAAACAAATTAAAAATTCTAGTTAACTTAATTTAAAATTACCTAAAATTTAAATAAAAGGAAGTCAATTACAACAAAGAATAATAAATTTAAAAATAAAATAATTAAAAAAAAATATTTAAGTTAAACAGTTTTACTGAAAACAATGCTTACATGAAGTAATAATATTACTAAAAGCTAAAAAATAATTAGGTAGGACCTAGGTACTAAACATCACACTCCTCATCATTCTAGGGCGTTGATCAGACAATTAAATAAAAGCGTTGGACGCGTCAAATTTCTATTCATCATATATAAGACAAACTTTACCTTAATAAGGTTATGCTCCACCTCACATTTTTGGAAATATCACGCGCCCAACGCTTTTATTTAATTGTCTGATCAACGCCCTAGATTGATGAGGAGTGTGATGTTTAGTACCTAGGTCCTACCCAATTATTTTCTAGCTTTTAGTATTATTATTATTTCATGTAAATATTGTTTTCAATGAAACCGTTTAACTTTAATTTTTTTTAAATTATTTTATTTTACAATTGTTTTTGTTTTTATCGGCCTATTGATAAATGATTCAAGGTTCGATTCGAGCTCAATGCCAGAACAATAATCTTTTTCTAATGATAATTATTGTTATTTTTTAATTTTTCTATAATTGAAAAATTGTAATTTGTTTTGGAATAGTAATTAGAAAATTTTTGAGACAACCTGCCATAGCTGGTCAGATCATTAGAAAAAAGTTATTGTTCTGGCCGTGAGCATGAATCGAACCTTGAATCATTTGCCAATAGGCCGATAAAAACAAAAACACTTGTTGATAAACCCAGAGCACTTGGGAATGTCAAAACAAAGTAATTGAGAAAAACAAATCGAGCATTATCAACGATTTGCAACAGATGGCGCAACGCTGATTAAATATAGTTGGTAAGAAGAAATATAAGTAGCAATTTATCAGTCAAACAAACCACCGCTGTATAGCTAAATGGTTAGCGCAGCGTGCCTAAATCGTACTGGTGATGAAGGCTTAGCACCCTTCGAAATGGATCTATCTGCGCAGCTATGACAGGTTGTCTGGAAAATTGTCTACTTACTATTCCAAAAACAAAATACAATTTTTCAATTATATAAAAATTAAAAAATAACAATAATGATCATTAGAAAAAAATTATTGTTCTGACCTTGAGCCCTAATCGAACTTTGAATCATTTATCAATAGGCTAATAAAAACAAAAACAATTGTTAATAAACCCAGAGCACTTGGGAATGTCAAAACAAAGTAATTGACAAAAATAAATCCAGCATTATCAGCGATTTGCAACAGATGACGCAACGCTTATTAAATATAGTTGGTAAGAAGGAATATAAGTAGCAATTTATCAGTCAAACAAACCACCGCTGTATAGCTAAATGGTTAGCGCAGCGAGCCTAAAGCGTACTGGTGATGAAGGCTTAGCACCCTTCGAAATCTATCTGCGCGGCTATGGCAGGTTGTCTGAACAAATTTCTACTTATTATTCCAAAAACAAAATACAATTTTTCAAATTTAGAAAAATTAAAAAATTACAATAATTATAATTAGAAAAACATTATTGTTCTGGCTTTGAGCTCGAATCAAACCTTGAATCATTATTTTATTTAGACTAACGTCATCTTCACTCCCATACTTCGAATTCACCGCTAGGAGTTAAGAAGCCTTTGACTTCCTAATAGATACCGGTTCCAGTACAAATTATATCCAATACTCTAGAATTAGAAACACGATTCCTAACGACCGATCCTTTAAGGTTAAATCCGTCGCAGGATATATAGAAATCAATCATCACACATATGTAGATATTTTCGGACACGGCGTAAGCAAAATTTTATTTTATATTTTACCAACATTAAATTCCTTCCAAGGCATAATATGAAACGATACCCTCAAACAAATGAAAGCAACCATACAGACGGATAAAAACCTGAGGACAATCCTTACAGACATAGTTATCCCACTAAAGCAAAGGCTTGCGCAAGAAGTTAATAATGTGGGAATAAAAATCCCACATCTGTATGCCGAAATGTAATTCAGAATAAGTAACATAATTAAGAAATGCCCTTACCTTTTCTCCGATCCTGATGAAAGGCGAAATTCGCGCCGCAAACAATACATCCGTATATTCCAAACCTTATTTCTACCCAATGGCACTTAAGGAAGAAATCGAACGACAAATAGAAGAATTTCTCGATAATGGTATAACTAGGAGATAAAAATCAACGAATGGTGATCGATTATTGAAAACTTAAATCGGTCACTCTTCCCAACAAATATCCCATACCGGAAATCAATGAGGTATTGGCGAACCTAGGAAACAACAAACTATTTACTGTTATCGACCTTAAAAGTGGATTCCACCAGATACCACTTCGAGAGTGCGACATGGAAAAAGACCGCATTTCCGTGAATAACGGGAAATACGAATTTCTAAGACTACCATTCGGACTCAAGAACGCTCAGTCAACATTACACAGAGCTCTGGACGATATCCTTCGAGTACACATTGGCAAAGGATGTTAATTTCACATCGACGGCTTGAT
Organism: Eurosta solidaginis; assembly: GCF_040869045.1. Classification (NCBI taxonomy): domain Eukaryota; kingdom Metazoa; phylum Arthropoda; class Insecta; order Diptera; family Tephritidae; genus Eurosta; species Eurosta solidaginis. Next base: position 159,985,965 of record NC_090320.1, on the reverse strand, counting down.
AATATTCGGAAAAGGCGAAGAGGAGCATATGAATAAAGTCGAATTAGTATTTACAACTCTACAGAAGGCTTATATGAAAATACAATTGGATAAATGCGAATTCGCAAAAGGAGAAGTCGAATTCCTAGGATACGGTATTAGTTCCGAAGGAATAAAAACTAACCCTAAAAAGGTAGAAGCCGTATCACTATACCCATTTCCCCACAATTTAAAGGAATTGAGATCCTTCCTGGGAATGTTAGGATACTACAGAAGATTCATAAAGGACTATTCAGAGATAGCTAAGTGATTGATCGCACTCCTCCGAGGAGAAGCCAGCAAATAGATATAGAACTCAAGGAAGATGTAATCGAAGCATTCAACAGGATAAAAACCACTTTAGTATCAAGAGGTATTTTACTGGCTCACTCAAATTTTAAGAGGGATTTCGAACTCACAACAGACGCAACCGATTTTGACATCAGTGCAGTCCTCTCACAAATACTCTTATGGTTCAAATAAAGTAAAACTAATCACTGATCACCAAATTCTGACGTCCGCCCTTACTTAGTCATAAAAACGCAAATAGTAAAATGAACCGCTGGAAGGCAATATAAGAAGAGTATAACTATGAAATAGTTTACAGACCAGGAAAATCAAAAGTAGTGGCCGATGCAAGTTAGGATACCCAGCCAAATCAATACACTTTCACCGACCATTCATAGTGATGAAAGCCTTTGCAGAAGTGCCTATAAATGTCTTTAAAAACCAACTTTTTTTCAAACAGACAGACACAGATTCCTACAAATTCAAAATTGCTTTTCCAACTATTCACCACCATATAATCGAGGAACCACAATTTAAACTATCATAGGATACTTCAAAAGATATTTCATCAAAATATAGATCCATCAGTATTTGACGGAATCCATACAGACGAAGGAACAATGGGCAATGATCCAGAGCAGGGTCGTAGAGAGAAATTCCGGTCCCGGGACTAAACAATTTACGGGCCCCCTTAAAAATCCACTAAAACATTTGATTAATTTGAATTAATGACGTCTCATTCATGAATGATTATTGATGGATTACATCAAAAAAATTTGTTTGCCACATCAACTAAATGATTTTTAGACTAAGAGCTGAAAATAAATATAACACAGAAGATTTACTATTTATACTGTTCTGTTGTAACGTAGAAATAAAATTCTCTTTTGTGTTGATATTTGTTGTGACTAAACAACTTTTGGCTAAATTTACGAGGCTTTCGAAAGTATAAAGAACAGGCTTTACTGAGTTTTAGATAATTCGCTTTTATTATTTGTAACGTGTGAATATTGTGTAGTTTAAAATGAAAAGTTAAATGCAATATATGGCGCACTTTTGCGCTTTACTAATAGTAGCAGCGTAGCTGCGGTTTTTTTTGGTTTCGTTCTTATATCTTTTCGTGCCTCGTACGCGTCTGAATTTTCGTAGCCAACTGATTCCTCGAAGGAACGTTTCGGTTAATTCAAACGCGCTTACATTTTTGGCACGGTTGCATTTTTGAGTATCAATACAGATAAGTTGTAATTTTTTGTATAAATAATTAGATAATTCAAATTCAGTTTCGAAGTGATTGACAAGCAGTTTATTTAAAAAAGATTTAAAATACTGTAACGTTCTTAAGGAATATTTCCGAGCATTCTATGGTTTAAACAGTAACAATATTTATTGAGCTTTACGGCCGATTTCAAATTATAAGGAAAAACGCTGAGTTTTCCTTTTTCTCCTATGCATTTTGGTGCTATTTTGCACCTTCTTCAGGGAGCCTAGTTTATTTGACAAAACATAAAACAATTAAAAAATATTCAACAATTTCACATTAAAATTTCACTTACATACATATAACATTAAATTATAACATTCACAATTTACTAATAATAACTTCCGACTACTTCCGTGCGCATACATGTTTATTCTCCGAAATCGCTGTTGAATAAGCGCAATTTACGTTGTCCACATCTTCTTTAAAATTGAAAGCATCTTTTATTCGTTGTTGTATCCTCTTGAACTTAGAGATAAAAGAAGCCAACATACAACTTCAGCTCCAAAAAAACGCCATCACACATATTAAAAATACCTTATTTAAAAAACTTGAAGAATATGAATTTAAGCAAATAATAGAACACCAAGAAATTTTCTACAAAACCACGATAACTGCCACCGGAAAAGACCTAGACAAAAACGAAAATCCCAAATCACTAGATGCGTAGAAAAATATGGGCTAAGAGCCCACGAGGATTGGTTTATAAATTTAACAAATATTGACGTACCCGACGAGTGCCGGTGGGTACTCTCGATGGGGAAAAAATTCTCCCTACCTGTTACTAGAGACACATTTTCTCCGATACATTTAATTGCAGATCTTGAACAAGCAATACAGACGATGGAAGATGATAGACAAAAAGAAACCATCAGATAAAAGTTTGCTACCAAGATCAACACCTTTAAAAATAAAATAAAGAACGGGGGAGAAAATTATAATAAAATGGTTTAAGAACACAAAATAATTCTTGAAACAACACAAAGACTCTATAGCAGTTACTAATGCTGATAAGGGAAACAAAACAGTAATGATGTAAAAGACAGACTACAAACAAAAAATGAAAGAGCTACTAAAAGATAAGACAACTTACAAAACCATATGTATGGATCCAACACATCAGTTACAAAGGAAAAACAATAACATCGTGAACGATATCTATAAACAAAAGAACATAAACCTCAAACAGAAGACACAACTCGCGTGCACTGCGGCAGTAGCACCAAGACTGTATGGCCTCCCAAAGATAAATAAAGAAAATACCGTCCGTCAATGTACCTTGTTACAACCTTACGAAATACATAGGCCACACACTGAAAGAAGTCGCATCAAAAAGGTATAACGTCCAAAATGCGTTCCAAGTGAAAGAAAAATTTAAAAATATAGAGATAGAAGATGACGAAATCCTGGTTTCGTTTGATGTGATATCTTTACAAATATACCCACACAATTAGCAATCCACACAATTATGCAAGAATGGAAAACATTAGAGGAACACACAACACTAACCAGACCTCAGTTTCAAAAAATTTTAAAGTTTTGCCTACGCGACAACAATTACTTTATGTACGATGGAACCCTTTATCAACAAGTTTTTGGTATGCCAATGGGAAATCCCTTATCACCCTCGGTGACAGATATTGTGTTAGATAAAATTATAGACGACAGCATTACTGAACTGAAAATACATAGACAAATATGTAGACGATATATTATATATTGTAAAAATCCAAGACGTGGAAGACATTCTCAAAACACTGAACGCACAACATAAAAAAATCTAGTTCACGACAGAAAAAGAAAAGAATAAAAAATTAGCCTTCTTAGACATCGAAATTATAAGAGAAAACAACAAACGCAAAAAGAACTGGCACTGTAAATCCATAGCTTCCTCCAGAATGATAAATTACCATTCCAACCACCCACGGACCCAGAAGAAAAATACCGCCCTAAACCTCATTAACAAAATTTTCACCCTAAGCGACCAGGAGGTCGATTCTGTTACTCTTCGCAATAACAAATGTTGTTAGCGTTGACAATAATTTTTGCTGTTTGCACTAACAATTTGTTGATTCTGTAACTCCGTGTTAACAAATGTAAACAGCTGATTATTTTTTATTACTGAAAACAGTGATAGGTGGCACCTCAGGCGAAAAATGCAAAAAACACAAAGGAGAACGTCAAAATAAATTTTTGAGCGCCAAACAGTATTGTGTGAATATTGAATTGCAAAAATGCAAAATAATAATTTATTAATTAAAAAGCACACATTTTAACCCAAAATTGGAAAATATTGAAAATAAGTATTCAAACATAAGGGTAAGTACCTAATACTGCGAATATTTGGGTGCGCTTTAATTTACAGCCGTACCCCTTATATTAAGCAAAAAAGTGGCTGCGATTTAGCTTGGAGTCACAGGAATTGCACTATTTTTGCTATGGAGCGGGAGAGGAAGTCATTGTGTATTAGTACAAGTGTTCCTGATCACAAATGTATAAGTTTTACCACGCGCGATTTTATAGTTCTCCAGTGCATGGTGTCATGGATAAACAAAAAGTGTCAGCAGCCACAGCCATGTGAATCGGTGGTGATCCACAAATAAATAGGGTGTCTCTTCGGAAAGACGGGTATTTGATCGGCTATGGGTTATTTTTTGTAAGCGTAATTTACAGTGTGCGGTCAAGTGTGTAAACTTTCACTAAAAGTTTGTAAATAATGGTGGAAAACGCTGTAGGAGTATGTAATACTTCCAACTTTAACCACTGTTAATTCGATTACTATAAGGCTCCGCATGCTAGGAACTATATGTTTGTGATCAGAAAAGCCTCCTCTACCTTCCTATAACAATCGTTTTTCTAAATCAAAGGGAAGGATTTGATTACTTTTTTCGATTTATTTCAACGGAATGTTTTCGCAATCAAAAAGGAGTCGTGCATCGGGGAAGCAGCTAAGCGCGATGCTCGATGTTTTTTCATCCGACCCAGACTTCGCCAGCGGAAAATTTCAAAAAATGCATGGCAAATTAGAAAGCCGTAAGAAGTGGGCTGAAATGGCCGCGAAGCTGAATGCCGTTGGAGGGGCGGTAAAGTCGGTTGAACAGTAGCAAAATGTAAGTATGAAAATTTAGTGAAGTAGTACTACCTTGTTCCCCAATTCAATATCCACCGATCTGTATACTCGAATAACTAATAGCTCCCCTACGTATCGAGAAATGGGCTGTTAAAAATTTAATATTCCATTGGCGCATATGGGAGAGGCAGTTAGTTTTTCGAGTTTTTTGAACATTGTGATTTTTGGAGTTTATCGCTGTTTAGATCTAGGTGTGCGATACGTACATATGTATATACTTGTAATTATTTGGTACTTACAAATATTTTTCGACTTATTTGTTATAGGTCTGCGGGACTTAAAAAGTACTCATGTACGTGAGTTGAAAAAAACAGGGAAGACTGGCAACATACCCCTTAAACAAGCGCCCCTTAGCGAATTAGAAAAGAGGGTAATAGCTGAATGCGTTTATAACCATTTCAACTATCGTAGGAGTGCGAGTTCGACTCCCACTCCCGGGAGAAAAGGCTTTGAAGAGATTTACAAGGTATAATCGAAACAGCTGTCGCCTTGTCGTCCTGATGTCACGTTGTTTAAATTTTTCCCAAATTATTAAATAAATTATAAAATTAAAAAAATTGCTTCAAATAAATGTTTTCATACATTTAAAAAAACAATATGGGCAATTCCGATTATTAAAAATCATACAAACAGACAAAATTGGTTAATTCGTTGTAGTTCTATAAATAGAACGAAAACAGCAACAAAACCAAAGTTTCTTTGAAAACCGCCGTACCAAGCATAGTTTTAACACATAATTGCATACGAAGTATGCAATGTGTAAAAGATTAAAATATGCAAAAAAGAAGGCAATTGGGAAAAACTTCACAACAGGCATGACGTAGCTGAATGCGTTTATAACCATTTCAACTATCGTAGGAGTGCGAGTTCGACTCCCACTCCCGGGAGAAAAGGCTTTGAAGAGATTTACAAGGTATAATCGAAACAGCTATCGCCTTGTCCGTCCTGATGTCACGTTGTTTAAATTTTTCCCAAATTATTAAATAAATTATAAAATTAAAAAAATTGCTTCAAATAAATGTTTTCATACATTTAAAAAAGCAATATGGGCAATCCCAGATTATTAAAAATCATACAAACAGACAAAATTGGTTAATTCGTTGTAGTTCTATAAATAGAACGAAAACAGCAACAAAACCAAAGTTTCTTTGAAAACCGCCGTACCAAGCATAGCTTTAACACATAATTGCATACGAAGTATGCAATGTGTAAAAGATTAAAATATGCAAAAAATAAGGCAATTGGGAAAAACTTCACAACAGGCATGACGTAGCTGAATGCGTTTATAACCATTTCAACTATCGTAGGAGTGCGATTTCGACTCCCACTCCCGGGAGAAAAGGCTTTGAAGAGATTTACAAGGAATAATCGAAACAGCTGTCGCCTTGTCCGTCCTGATGTCACGTTGTTTAAATTTTTCCCAAATCTAATATATATTATAAATGGCAAAGTTTGGATGTGAAGATGTTTGGATGTTTCGATGTTTGGATGTTTGTCCAGACGTTTGTCTTTGTGACTCAATCACGCAAGAACGGCTGGACCGATTTGGATGAAATTTTGCACACATATAGCCAATAGTCTAGAAGGATCTACTAACTATATATTTTTGAAAAGGGGCGTGGTCCCCGCCCCCTAGGGACAGTTATAATTTAATTATTATATTTTTTCGTCTTTGCGACTGAATCACGCCAGAATGGCTACACGGATTTTGATGAAATTTGGGACACAGACAGTAGTGTACTAGCGAAATTTTTTTCGAACAAGGAAAGAGGGGTGGGGGTCCCACGACCCCTTCGAGAAATTATTTTTCAATAATTTTTACACATTATAACTTTACGTATACTGGCCTTCACCAATATCACAGACTCAAGGGGTCAAATAAGTCGAGGGCTTACAAAGTAAGCAGTGACACCCTCCGACCGCCCCCCTTCCTTTATCTCCCCCTCTGGTGTAAAATCTATAAATTGTTATAACTCAATATAAATTTTCTCCTAAATCAATAGTTTTTAGTATCTGGTACATACAGAACGAGATCTAGACAATTTTGGAGGAACGATCAGTGGTCCTCTCCTCTACTCCCGCCAACCGCCCTCCTTCAATTGTTTTTATTAGCACGCTTTTATTAGCTTTACCTGTATGTTTCTATGTAACTTTTTATTCGCTCCAATGCGCCTGCTGCCTTATTAACATGGTTTTATAATTAGCTTCACCTTATTTGTAATCCCGTAAGGGTCATATCGAGACCCTCCGGGATCATTTCTGGATGGTTTTCGGGATCGGTCCGGGATTACGCCGGGGTAATTTCGGGACTTTTTCGGGACTATTTCGGGATCATTTTGGGACCCTTCCGGGATCATTTCTGTATAGTTTTCGGGATCCGTCCGGGATCCCGTCGGGGTTATTTTGGGACATTTTCGGGACTATTCCGGAATCATTTCGGGACTATTTCGCGATCATTTGGGGACCCTTCCGGCATCATTTCTGGATGGTTTTCGGGATCCGTCCGGGATCCCGTCGGGGTACTTTCGGGATCATTTGCGTACCTTCAAGAGATAAATTCTTGATGGTTTCCGGGATCATTACGGGACTTTTTCGGGGTCAGTTTGGGTCCTTTCCGTAATCATTCCTGGATGGTTTTAGGGATCCGTCCGGGATCCCGTCGGGACCATTTCGGGGCTATTTCGGGATCATTAGGGGTATCTTCCGGCTACATTTCTGCATGGTTTTCGAGATCCGTCCGCGATCCCGTCAAGGTCATTTCGGGACTATTTCGGGATAATTTGGGGTACCTGCCTGCATCATTTCTGGATGGTTTTCGGTATCCGTCCGGGATCCCGTCGGTGTCATTTCGGGACCATTTGGGGTCCATTCCGGCATCATTTCTGGATGGTTTTCGGGATCCCTCCGGGATCCTGTCGGGGTCAATTTGGGACTTTTGCGGGATCATTTGGGGTCTCTTCCGGCATCATTTCTGGATGGTTTTCGGGATCCGTCCGGGACCCTGTCGGGGTCATTTTGGGACTTTTGCGGGATCATTTGGGGTCTCTTCCGGCATCATTTCTGGATGGTTTACGGGATCCGTCCGGGATCCTGTCGGGGTCATTTTGGGACTTTTGCGGGATCATTTGGGGTCTCTTCCGGCATCATTTCTGGATGGTTTACGGGATCCACCGGGACCCTGTCGGGGTCATTTTGGGACTTTAGCGGGATCATTTGGGGTCTCCTCCGGCATCATTTCTGGATGGTTTACGGGATCCGTCCGGGATCCTGTCGGGGTCTTTTTGGGATTTTTGCGGGATCATTTGGGGTCTCTTCCAGCATCATTTCTGGATGGTTTACGGAATCCGTCCGGGATCCCGTCGATGTCATTTCGGGACTATTACGACATCATTTGGAGTACCTTCCGGCATCTTTTCTAGATGGTTTTCGGGATCCATCCGGGATCCCTTCGGGGTCATTTCGGAACTTTTTCTCGACTAATACAGGATCATTTGGGGAACCTTTCGGCATCATTTCTGGATGGTTTACGGGATCCGTCCGGGATCCCGTCGGCGTCATTTTGGGACTTTTGCGGGATCATTTGGGGTCTCTTCCGGCATCATTTCTGGATGGTTTACGGGATCCGTCCGGGATCCTGTCGGGGTCATTTTGGGATTTTTGCGGGATCATTTGGGGTCTCTTCCAGCATCATTTCTGGATGGTTTTCGGGATCCGTCCGGGATCCTGTCGGGGTCATTTTGGGACTTTTGCGGGATCATTTGGGGTCTCTTCCGGCTTCATTTCTGGATGGTTTCCGGGATCTGTCCGGGATCCTGTCGGGGTCATTTTGGGACTTTTGCGGGATCATTTGACGTCTCTTCCGGCATCATTTCTGAATGGTTTTCGGGATCCGTCCGGGATCCTGTCGGGGTCATTTTGGGACTTTTGCGGATTCATTTGGGGTCTCTTCCGGCATCATTTCTGGATGGTTTACAGGATCCGTCCGGGATCCTGTCGGGGTCATTTTGAGACTTTTGCGGGATCATTTGGGCTCTCTCCCGGCATCATTTCTGGATGGTTTTCGGGATCCGTCCGGGACCCTGTCGGGGTCATTTTGGGACTTTAGCGGGATCATTTGGGGTCTCCTCCGGCATCATTTCTGGTTGTTTACGGGATCCGTCCGGGATCGTGTCGGGGTCATTTTGGGACTTTTGCGGGATCATTTGGGGTCTCTTCCGGCATCATTTCTGGATGGTTTACGGGATCCGTCCGGGACCCTGTCGGGGTCATTTTGGGACTTTAGCGGGATCATTTGGGGTATCCTCCGGCATCATTTCTGGTTGTTTACGGGATCCGTCCGGGATCCTGTCGGGGTCATTTTGGGACTTTTGCGGGATCATTTGGGGTCTCTTCCGGCATCATTTCTGGATGGTTTTCGGGATCCGTCCGGGACCCTGTCGGGGTCATTTTGGGACTTTTGCGGGATCATTTCACGTCTCTTCCGGCATCATTTCTGGATGGTTTACGGGATCCGTCCGGGATCCTGTCGGGGTCATTTTGGGACTTTTGCGGGATCATTTGGGGTCTCTTCCGGCATCATTTCTGTATGGTTTTCGGGATCCGTCCGGGATCCTGTCGGGGTCATTTTGGGCCTTTTGCGGGATCATTTGTGTTCTCTTCCGGCATCATTTCTGGATGGTTTACGGGATCCGTCCGGGATCCTGTCGGGGTCATTTTGGGACTTTTGCGGGATCATTTGGGGTCTCTTCCGGCTTCATTTCTGGATGGTTTCCGGGATCTGTCCGGGATCCTGTCGGGGTCATTTTGGGACTTTTGCGGGATCATTTGACGTCTCTTCCGGCATCATTTCTGGATGGTTTACGGGATCCGTCCGGGACCCTGTCGGGGTCATTTTGGGACTTTAGCGGGATCATATGGGGTCTCCTCCGGCATCATTTCTGGATGGTTTTCGGGATCCGTCCGGGATCCCGTCGATGTCATTTCGGGACTATTTCGGCATCATTTGGGGTACCTTCCGGTATCAATTCTAGATGGTTTTCGTGATCCGTCCGGGATCCCGTCGGAGTCATTTCGGAATTTTTTCTCGACTAATTTTGGGGACCCTATCGGCATCATTTCTGGATGGTTTTTGGGATCCGTCCGCGATCCCGTCAGGGTCATTTCGGGACTATTTCGGGATAATTTGGGGTACCTGCCGGCATCATTTCTGGATGGTTTTCGGTATCCGTCCGGGATCCCGTCGGTGTCATTTCGGGACCATTTGAGGTCCATTCCGGTATCATTTCTGGATGGTTTTCGGGATCCGTCCGGGATCCTGTCGGGGTCATTTTGGGACTTTTGCGGGATCATTTGGGGTCTCTTCCGGCATCATTTCTGGATGGTTTTCGGGATCCGTCCGGGATCCTGTCGGGGTCATTTTGGGACTTTTGCGGATTCATTTGGGGTCTCTTCCGGCATCATTTCTGGATGGTTTACAGGATCCGTCCGGGATCCTGTCGGGGTCATTTTGAGACTTTTGCGGGATCATTTGGGCTCTCTCCCGGCATCATTTCTGGATGGTTTTCGGGATCCGTCCGGGATCCTGTCGGGGTCATTTTGGGACTTTTGCGGGATCATTTGGGGTCTCTTCCGGCATCATTTCTGGATGGTTTTCGGGATCCGTCCGGGATCCTGTCGGGGTCATTTTGGGACTTTTGCGGGATCATTTGGGGTCTCTTCCGGCATCATTTCTGTATGGTTTTCGGGATCCGTCCGGGATCCTGTCGGGGTCATTTTGGGCCTTTTGCGGGATCATTTGTGTTCTCTTCCGGCATCATTTCTGGATGGTTTACGGGATCCGTCCGGGATCCTGTCGGGGTCATTTTGGGACTTTTGCGGGATCATTTGGGCTCTCTCCCGGCATCATTTCTGGATGGTTTTCGGGATCCGTCCGGGATCCTGTCGGGGTCATTTTGGGACTTTTGCGGGATCATTTGGGGTCTCTTCCGGCATCATTTCTGGATGGTTTACGAGATCCGTCCGGGATCCTGTCGGGGTCATTTTGGGACTTTTGCGGGATCATTTGGGGTCTCTTCCGGCATCATTTCGGGATGGTTTACGGGATCCGTCCGGGACCCTGTCGGGGTCATTTTGGGACTTTAGCGGGATCATTTGGGGTCTCCTCCGGCATCATTTCTGGATGGTTTTCGGGATCCGTGCGGGATCCTGTCGGGGTCATTTTGGGACCTTTGCGGGATCATTTGGGGTCTCTTCCGACATCATTTCTAGATGGTTTTCGGGATCCGTCCTGGATCCCGTCGATGTCATTTCGGGACTATTTCGGCATCATTTGGGGTACCTTCCGGTATCAATTCTAGATGGTTTTCGGGATCCGTCCGGGATCCCGTCGGAGTCATTTCGGAACTTTTTCTCGACTAATACAGGATCATTTGTGGACCCTTTCGGCATCATTTCTGGATAGTTTTAGGGATCCGTACGGGATCCCGACGGGGTCATATCGGGACCATTTGGGGTACCTACCGGCATCATTTCTGGATGGTTTACGGGATCCGTCCGGGACCCTGTCGGGGTCATTTTGGGACTTTAGCGGGATCATTTGGGGTCTCCTCCGGCATCATTTCTGGATGGTTTCCGGATCCGTCCGGGATTCCGTCGGCGTAATTTCGGGACTATTAGGGGGTTATTTGGGGACCTTTCCGGCATCATTTCTGGATAGTTTTAGGGATCCGTTCGGGATCCCGACGGGGTCATATCGGGACCATTTGGGGTACCTACCGGCATCATTTCTGGTTGGTTTTCGGGATCCGTCCGGGATCCCGTCGGGATCATTTCGGGACTATTTCGGGATCATTTGGGTACCTACCTTCATCATTTCTGGATGATTTTCGGTATCCGTACGGGATCCCGTCGGAGTCATTTGAGGACTTTTTCGGGATCCGCCCGTGATCCCGGCGGGGTCATTTCGGGGCTATTTCGGAATCATTTGGGGTACCTAGATGGATAGTTTTCGGGATTCGTCCGGGATCCCGTCTGGATCATTTCAGGACTTTTTCGGGATCATTTGGGGTAACTTCCGGCCACTTTTCTAGATGCTTTTCGGTATCCGTCCGGGATACCGTCAGGGTAATTTCGGGACTATTTGGGGATAACTTGGGAACCTTTCCGGCATCATTTCTGGATAGTTTCCGGGATCCTTCGGGAATCCCGTCAGGGTCATTTCGGAACCCGCGACTAATGCGGGATCATTTGGGGACCCTTTCGCCATCATTTCCGGATGGGTTTCGTGATCCGTCCGGGTCAGGGTAATTTCGGGACTATTTGGGGATAACTTGGGAACCTTTCCGGCATCATTTCTGGATAGTTTCCGGGATCCGTCGGGAATCCCGTCAGGAGCATTTCGGAACTATAAGGGGATCATTTCATTTTTCATCTTTCTTTAAGGGGATCATTTCACCTTCCAGGATCATTTCTGTATACTTTTGGGGATCCGTCCGGGATCCCGACGGGGTCATTTCTGGCCTATTTCGGGATCATTTTGGGGTACCAACCGGCATCATTTCTGGATGATCCGGGATCCGTCCGGGATCCCATTGGGGGAATTTCGGGAATTTTTCGGCATCATTTGGGTTCCCTTCCAGCATCATTTCTGGATCATTTGGGGATCCTTCAGGGATAATTTCTGGATGGTTTTAGGGATCCCGTCGGGGTAATTTCGGGACTTTTTCACGACTATTTCGGGGTCAGTTGCCCTTAAAGATCATTTCTGGGTGGTTTTCGGGATCCGTCCGGGATCCCGTCGGGGTTATTTCGCGCCTTTTCGGGACTATTTCGGGATCATTTTGGGACCCTTCCGGGATAATTTCTCTATGATTTTCGGGATCTGTTCGGGATCCCTTCGTAGTTTTTTCGCGACTTTATCTGGGATAAATTGCGGACCATTTAGAGATCAATTCTGGATGGTTTTCGGTATCGGTCTGGGATCCCCTCAAGGTCATTTCGGGACTTTTTCGGGACTATTTCGGAATCATTTTGGGCCCCTCCGGCATAATTTCTGGGTGATTTTCGGGATCTGTCCGGGATCCCGACGGAGTTTTTTCGGGACTTTTTCCGGACTATTTCTGGATTATTTGCGGACGTTTCAGAGCTCAGTTCTGGATGATTTTCGGGATCTGTCCGGGATCCCGTCGGAGTTATTTCGGGGTAATTTTGGGACCCTTCCAGGATAATTTCTTCATGATTTTCGGGATGGGTCTAAGTTTTTCGTGACTTTCGGGACTATTTCGGGATCATTTGCGGAACCTTCAGAGATCAATTCTGGATGGTTTGTGGACTTTTCCGGGATCATTTGGGGATCCCTCCAGAGTCATTTCTGGATGGTTTTCGGGATCCCGTCAGGGTCATTTCGGGCCTTTTTCGTGACTACTATTTCGGAATCATTTTGGGACTCCTCCGGGAAAATTTCTGGGCGATTTTCGGGATTTGTCCGGGATCCCGTCAGAGTTTTTTCGGGACTTTTTCGGACTATATCGGGATCATTTGCGGACCGTTCAGGAATCAAATCTGGATGGTTTTCGGGATCCGTCCGGGATTCCGTCAGCGTCATTTCGGGACTTTTCGTGACTACTTCGGGAATATTTTGGGACCCTTCCTGCATCATTTCTGGATAGTTCTCGAGATTTGTCCAGGATCCCGTCGGCATCATTTCGTGACTATTTGGTGTCATTTAGGGACACTTCCGGGATCATTTTAGGTCTCTTCGAAACCGGTAATTCAGCACACATGGCCGCGGATTTACGGCAAATTATTCGTAATTAAAATTCGGTATGTTTTATCTTTAATATATCACAGCTTTTTCGTTCTATTTTTAAATGAATCCTGTAAAGAACTATTACAACTATAATTAAAATTTTTGTAATATTTTAACCAACTAAATACCCGAAAAAGCAACACTGCTTTCATTTAAAAACTTCATTTTGGTTTTAGCAAATTGCAGTTTCACTCCTTTGTTCTATGAGTAGTAATTCTTTCACCCCTGTCATATCAATTAATTTAACTTAGAAACAAAATGTATTTTTTTTAATTCGAAAAAAGTGTATTGTACTATTCATGTAAGCGTGCCCATCAGCTCAGTTAGTTCTTTTTTTTACTGTATTAAAAAATAAAATACTTGGACAGAAAAAATGTTTAAACAGACAACTTGATAAGCAGGCTAACGTGAATAGCACATATATTTTATTTTCTCCTTGCGGACGGGGCCGCGGGTAAAGGCTAGTATATATTATAAATGGCAAAGTTTGGATGTTTGGATGTTTGCCCAGACGTTTGTTTTTGTGACTTAATCACGCAAGTACGGCTTGACCGATTTGGATGAAATTTTGCACACATATAGCCAATAGTCTAGAAGGATCTACTAGCTTTATATTTTTCAAAAGGGGCGTGGTCCCCGCCCCCTAGGAACAGTTATAATTTAATTATTATATTTTTTCGTCTTTGCGACTGAATCACGCCAGAATGGCTACACGGATTTTGATGAAATTTGGGACACAGACAATAGTCTACTAGCGAAATTTTTTCCGAACATGGAAAGAGGGGTGGGGTCCCACGACCCCTTCGAGCAATTACTTTTTAATAATTTTTACGTATACTGGCTTTCACCAATATCACAGACTCAAGGGGTCAAATAAGTCGAGGGCTTACAAAGCGAGCAATGACACCCTCTGCCACCCCCCCCCCCCTTCATCACCCCCTCTGGTGTAAAATCTATAAATTGTTATAAACCAATATAAATTTTCTCCTAAATCAATAGTTTTTGGTATCTGGCACATACAGATCGAGATCTAGACAATTTTGGAGGAACGATCAGTAGTGGTCCTATCCTTCTACTCCCGCCATCCGCCCTCCTTCAATTGCTTTTATTAGCACGCTTTTATTAGCTTTACCTGTATGTTTCTATGTAACTTTTCATTCGCTCCAATGCGCCTGCTGCCTTATTAACATGGTTTTATAATTAGCTTCACCTTATTTGTAATCCTCGTCGGGGAAATTTCGGGACTTTTTCGGGACTATTTCGGGATCATTTTGGGACCCTTCCGGGATCATTTCTGTATAGTTTTCGGGATCCGTCCGGGATCCCGTCGGGGTTATTTTGGGACATTTTCGGGACTATTCCGGAATAATTTCGGGACTATTTCGCGACCATTTGGGGACCCTTCCGGCATCATTTCTGGATGGTTTTCGGGATCCCGTCGGGGTACTTTCGGGATCATTTGCGTACCTTCGAGAGATAAATTCTTGATGGTTTCCGGGATCATTACGGGACTTTTTCGTGGTTATTTTGGGTCCCTTTAGGCATCATTTCTGGATGGTCTTCGGGATTCGTCCGGCATCCCGTCGGGGTCATTTCGGTACTTTTTCGCGACTAATACGGGATCATTTGTGGATCCTTTCGGCATCATTTATGGATGGTTTTCGGGATCCGTCCGGGATCTCGTCGGGGTCATTTGGGTACTTTTTCGGGATCATTTGGGGGCTCTACCGGCATCATTTCTGGATGGTTTTCGGGATCCGTCCGGGATCTCGTCGGGGTCATTTCGGAACTTTTCGGGATCATTTGGGGGCTCTTCCGGCATCATTTCTGGTTGGTTTTCGGGATCCGTCCGGGATCCAGTCGGGGTCATTTCGGGACTTTTTCGCCACTAATACGGGATCATTTGGGAACCCTTTCGGCATCATTTCTGAATGGTTTTCGGGATCCGTTCGGGATCCCATCAGGGTAATTTCGGGACTATTAGGGGATCATTTGGGGACCTTTCCGGCATCATTTCTGGATAATTTTCGGGATCCGTCCGGGATGCCGACGAGGTCATTTCGGGATCATTTGGGATACCTATTGGCATCATCTCTGGATAGTTTTTGGGATTCGTCCGGGATCCCGTCGGGGTCATTTCGGGAATTTTTCGCGACTAATACTTGATCATTTGGGAACCCTTTCGGCATCATTTCTGGATGTTTTTAGGGATCCCTCCGGGATCTCGTCGGGGTCATTTGGGGACTTTTTCGGGATCATTTGGGGGCTCTTCCGGCATCATTTCTGGATGGTTTTCGGGATCCGTCCGGGATCTCGTCGGGGTCATTTGGGAACTTTTTCGGGATCATTTGGGGGCTCTTCCGGCATCATTTCTGGTTGGTTTTCGGGATCCGTCCGTGATCCCGTCGGGATAATTTCGGGACTTTTTCGCGACTAATACGGGATCATTTGGGAACCCTTTCGGCATCATTTCTGGATGGTTTTCGGGATCCGTCCGGGATCCCATCAGGGTAATTTCGGGACTATTAGGGGATCATTTGGGGACCTTTCCGGCATCATTTCTGGATAATTTTCGGGATCCGTCCGGGATGCCGACGAGGTCATTTCGGGACTATTTCGGGATCATTTGGGATACCTAACGGCATCATCTCTGGATAGTTTTTGGGATTCGTCCGGGATCCCGTCGGGGTCTTTTCGGGACTTTTTCTCGACTAATACGGGATCATTTGCGGACCCTTTCGGCATCATTTCTGGATAGTTGTCGGGATCCCGTCACGGTCATTTCGGGACTATTAGGGGATCATTTGAGGACCTTTCCGGCATCATTTCTGGATAATTTTCGGGATCCGTCCGGGATGCCGACGAGGAC
This sequence comes from Eurosta solidaginis, assembly GCF_040869045.1. Classification (NCBI taxonomy): domain Eukaryota; kingdom Metazoa; phylum Arthropoda; class Insecta; order Diptera; family Tephritidae; genus Eurosta; species Eurosta solidaginis. The sequence goes on along the minus strand of NC_090320.1, from coordinate 159,969,596 downwards.
ATTTCGGGACTATTTCGGGATCATTTGGGATACCTACCGGCATCATTTCTGGATGGTTTTTGGGATTCGTCCGGGATCCCGTCGGGGTCATTTCGGGACTTTTTCTCGACTAATACGGGATCATTTGGGGGCTCTTCCGGCATAATTTCTGGATGGTTTTCGGGATCCGTTCGGGATCCCGTCGGGGTCATTCCGGGAATTTTTCTCGACTAATACGGGATCATTTGGGGACCCTTTCGGCATCATTTCTGGATAGTTTTCGGGATCCGTCCGGAATCCGGACGGGGTCATTTCGGGACTATTTCGGGATCATTTGGGGTACCTACCGGCATCATTTCTGGATGGTTTTCGGGATTCGTCCGGGATCCCGTCGGGGTAATTTCAGGACTTTTTCGGGATCATTTAGGGTACCTTCCGGCATCATTTCTAGATGGTTTTCTGGAACAGTCCGGGATCCGGTAGGGGTCATTTCGGGACTTTTTCTCGACTAATACGGGATCATTTGGGGACCCTTTCGGCATCATTTCTGGATGGTTTTCGGGATGCATCCGGGATCCGGTCGGGGTCATTTCGGGACTTTTTCTGGACTAATACGGGATGATTTGGGAACCCTTCCGGCATCATTTCTGGATGGCTTTCGGGATCCGTCCGGGATCCCGTCGGCGCCATTTCGGGACTTTTTCGGGATAATTTGGGTTCCCTTCCGGTATCATTTCTGGATGGTTTTCGAGATTCGTCCGGGATCCCGTCAGAGTCATATCGGGACTATTAGGTGATCATTTAGGACTTTTCCGACATCATTTCTGGTTGGTTTTCGGTATTCGTTAGGAATCCCGTCGGGGTAATTTCGAGACTTTTTCGGTATCATTTGGGTTCCCTTCCGGCAGCATTTCTGGATGGTTTTCGGGATTCGTCCGGTATCCCGTCGGATTCATTTCAAGACTTTTTTGGGTACCTTCCGGCATCATTTCTAGATGGTTTTCTGTATCAGTCCGGGATCCCGTCGAGGTTATTTCGAGACTTTTTCGCCAGTAATACGGGATCATTTGGGAATCCTTTCGGCATCATTTATGGATGGTTTTCGGGATCCGTCCGGGATCCCGTCGGCGCCATTTCGGGACTTTTTCGGGATAATTTGGGTTCCCTTCCGGTATCATTTCTGGATGGTTTTCGAGATTCGTCCGGGATCCCGTCAGAGTCATATCGGGACTATTAGGTGATCATTTAGGACTTTTCCGACATCATTTCTGGTTGGTTTTCGGTATTCGTTAGGAATCCCGTCGGGGTAATTTCGAGACTTTTTCGGTATCATTTGGGTTCCCTTCCGGCAGCATTTCTGGATGGTCTTCGGGATTCGTCCGGCATCCCGTCGGGGTCATTTCGGGACTTTTTCGCGACTAATACTGGATCATTTGGGAACCCTTTCGGCATCATTTCTGGATGGTTTTCGGGATCCGTCCGGGATCCCGTCGGGGTCATTTCGGGACTTTTTCGCAACTAATACGGGATCATTTGGGAATCCTTTCGGCATCATTTATGGATGGTTTTCGGGATCCGTCCGGGATCCCATCAGGGTAATTTCGGGACTATTAGGGGGGGAGGTCCCCCCCTCCCCCCACGAACAGTTATAATTTAATTATTATATTTTTTAGTCTTTGCGACTGAATCACGCCAGAACGGCTACACGGATTTTGATGAAATTTGGGACACAGACAGTAGTCTACTAGCGAAATTTTTTTCGAACATGGAAAGAGGGGTGCAGTCCCACGACCCCTTCGAGCAATTACTTTTTAATAATTTTTACACATAATAACTTTACGTATACTGGCCTTCACCAATATCACAGACTCAATGTTTCAAATAAGTCGAGGGCTTACAAAGTGAGCAGTGACACCGTCCGCTCCCCGCGAACATTTAGGGACCATTCCGGCAACATTTCTGGATGGGTTGCGGGATCCGTTCGGCATCCAGTCGGGGTATTTTCGGGATCATTTGCGTACCTTTGAGAGATAAATTCTTGATGGTTTCCGGGATCATTACGGGACTTTTTCGGGGTAATTTTAGGTCCCTTACGCCATTATTTCGGGATGGTTTTCGGGATCCGTCCGGGATCCCGTCGGGGTCATTTCGCGGCCTTTTCGGGATCATTTGGGGTCCCATCCTGCATCATTTCTGGATAGTTTTCGGGATCCGTTCGGGATCATTTCAGGACTATTAGGGGATTATTTGAAGACCTTTCCTGGTTCATTTCTGCATAGCTTCTGGGATTCGTCGGGGATCATTTCGGGACTATTAGGAGATCATTTGAAGACCTTTCCGGCATCATTTCTGCATAGTTTCCGGGATCCGTCGGGGATCTCGACGGGGTCATTTCGGGATCATTTCTGCATAGTTTCCGGGGTTCTTCCGAGATACCGTCGGGGTCATTTCGGGACTTTTTCTCGACTAATACGGGATCATTTGGGGAACCTTTCGGCATCATTTCTAGATGGATTTCGGTATCCGTCCGGGATCCCGCCAGGGTAATTTCGGGACAATTAGGGGATCATTTGAAGACCTTTTCGGCATCATTTCTGCATAGTTTCCGGGATCCTTGGGGGTTCTCGACGGGGTCATTTCGGGACTATTTCGGGATCATTTCTACATAGTTTCCGGGGTTCGTCCGAGATACCGTCGGGGTCATTTCTGGACTTTTTCTCGACTAATGCGGGATCATTTGGGGTCCCTTCCAGCATCATTTCTGGATGGATTTCGGTATCCATCGGGGATCCCGTCTTGGTCATTTCCGGACTTTTTCTCTAATAATACGGTATTATTTGGGGACCCTTTCGGCATCGTTACTGGATGGTTTTCGGGATCCGTCCGGGATCCGCGCGGGATCATTTCGGGACTTTTAGGAGATCATTTGAGGACCTCTCCGACATCATTTCTGCATAGTTTCCTGGATCCGTCGGGGCACTCGAAGGAGTAATTTTGGGACTATTTCCGGATAATTTGGGGTACCTACCGGGATCACATCTGGATGGTTTTTGGTATCCGTCCGGGATCACGTCGCGATCATTTCGGGACTTTTTCAGGATCATTTGGGGTACCTACCGGCATCATTTCTGGATGGTTTTCGGTATCCGTCCGGGATCCCGTTGTGGTCATTTCGGGACTTTTTCGGAATCAATTGGGGTATTTTTCAGCATCATTTCTACATGGTTTTCGGGATGCGTCCGGGATCCCGCCGGGGTCATTTCGGTACTTTTTCTCGACTTATTCGGGATCATTTGAAGACCCTTTCCGCATCATTTCTGAATGGTTTTCGGGATTCGTTCGGAATCCCAGCAGGGTAATTTCGGGACTATTAGGGGATCATTTGGGGACCTTTCCGGCATCGTTTCTGGATAGTTTTCGCTATCCGTTCGGGATCCCGTAGGGGTTATTTCGGGACTACTTCGGGACCATTTTGGGGTACCTTCCGGCATCATCTCTAGATAGTTTTCTGGATCCCGTCGGGGTCACTTCGGGACTTTTTCTCGACTGATACGGGCTCAAATGGGGACCCTTTCGACATCATTTGTTGATAGTCTGCGGGATGCGTCCGGGATCCCGTCAGGGTCATTTCGGGACTTTTCCGGCATCATTTCTGGATAATTTTCGGGATCCGTCCGGCATCACGTCGGGATCATTTCGGGACTTTTTCGGGGCTATTTCGGGATCATTTGGGGTATTTTCCGACATCATTTCAGTATGGTTTTCGGGATCCATCCCGGATCCCGTCGGGGCCATTTCGGGATCATTTGCTGTCCCTTCCGGCATAATTTCTGGATGGTTTTCGGGATCCGTCAGGAATCCCGTCGGGCCACTCCTGTTTTTTTCGGGACTAATACGGGATGATTTGGCGAGCCTTTCGGTATCATTTCTGGATGGTTTTCGGGATCTGTACGGGAACCCATAAGGGTAATTTCGGGACTTTTTCGGTACTATTTCTGAATCATTTTGGGACCCGTCCTGGTTAATTTTTGGATGATTTTCGGGATCTGTTCTGGAATTTTAGTATCATCGTGGGACCCTTCCGGGATCATTTTAGGTCTCTTCGCAACCGGTAGTTCAGCACACTTGCCTTTTTAAATTATGAGCTTTTTTGGCCGTGGATTTGCTGCTAATTATTCGTAATTAAAATTGGGTGTGTTTTATCTTCAATCTAACACAGCTTTTTCGCTCTATAATCGTGTAAGGAACTGTTATAACTATTAATACGTCTTGAGCCTTTGACTGATGGTAATGAAAAAGAAAGAAGTTTATTGTGCAATATGTTATATACTAATTTACAATAGTATGATTATACCGTTTTATATGATGGTAAACGTCACAAAAAGAAATAATAAAAAATGATAATAAGTAATAATAAGTAACCTGGTACAAATAGGTATGATACTTCAGTCACTAATCTATTACATTACAACCCATCTCTTAAGTTGTGTTTAGTGATTATTGAAATTATATTAACATATGAATATTCTCAAAATTTGGTTATTTATAAAGATGTATGTTTTTTTAAATAAACTTTAAAATATCTTTGAAATTCGTTCCTTAGCTTTAGTGGCCGCTGAACGAGGTTCAGGGCGTTTTGATATATCTGGTGCCGATATGTCTGACTCAACTTGTTCCTCTCCATTTTCAGCTGTATTGTTTATGCACTGATGAATAACATTCGTTCTGGAAATGGAAGGGCCAGCTTCTGACTGCGATTCGGGCTCATTCGGCTTTTCTTTTAAAGTTTCATCAAGTTGTAGCTCTTCACGGGGTCTTATTTGATCGATGTGTCGTTTTATTTCGCGATTTTCGTTAGTTAATAGACATTCATAATTTCTTGGACCATAACACTTTTTAACAACCGCAGGCGACCAACTTGCTTTATTTGGATTCTTGTATGTCCTAACATATACCTTCTGCCCGTCTGAAAGCTTGATGCTACGTTTGCCATTAAAATTTTTAATCATTTTATGTTGATTTACCTCAATCATAGCTTTCGTAACTGGTGGTTTTAATAAATTGAAACGAGACTTCAACTCTCTACCTAACAATAACTTAGCAGGTGACTCATTGGTTGAACAATGTTTAGTGATACGATAATCAAAAAGAAAACGTTGTAAGGAAGTATCAAACTCCATGCTATCTTTGGCAGATATATTAGCGTACAATGACTTTTTTAATGTTTTCACAAAATTTTCGGCTTGACCATTTGTGGCTGGATTTCCAGGGGCAGTAAATACATGGTTAATACCATTTTTTTTACGAAAACCTCAAACTCTGATGACGTAAATTGCCTACCATTATCACTAATCACGGTGTCAAATAATCCGAACCTGCAAATAACTTCACGAATTCGTTTTATAGCAAAAGAGGACGTTAATTCCTTAGTTTTGAAAACTTCTACCCATTTAGAAAAAGAGTCTATAATTATGAATAAATAAAATGAATTAATTGGACCACAGAAATCAATATGTACCCTTTTCCAAGCCGATTCTGTTGGTACCCATGGAATTAGTGGGCTTTTTTCAGGGTTTGCCTGTGTCTTTTGACAAGAAACACATTGTTTAACCAAGGTTTCAATATTTTTGTCTATATTGTGCCACCAGATATACGAACGAGCTAGCATTTTAGTCTTCACTATTCCCAGATGAGACTCGTGTAGAATATCCAACACAACTTTTTGTAATTTCAAGGGAATTACGGTTCTGTATCCCCACATAAGACAGCCAGATTCTACTGTTAGCTCAACTGCTTTTAAACGAAAGGGTTCAAACTCTTTGCTATTAAATTGAGATACCGTGCCATTATGAACACTATCAATTACTTTTGAAAGTATCGGATCTCTACGTGATTCTTTTGCAACATCTTTGTAATCTATTTGCAAGGCATTTACAAATCCTACGTAATTTATATAGCTAGGATCTTGTTCAGTTCCACCAATCGTTGATTGTGGCATGCGGGACAATCCGTCAGCATTATTCAAAGTGCCCTTTACGTATACAATTTTATAGTTAAAACCTGACAAAATCAACGCCCATCTTTGCATACGAGATGCAGCCATAACACATAGTTATGTGTATTGGGCCAAGTTTTATAATTATATAATAGTACTTTTTTGGAGCTTTCTGGCCGGCTTTCCTTTAAAATAAAACAAATGTTTACTTCGTCATCCTACGCGTTTCGACGCTGTATTGCGTCTTCCTCAGGGATTTCTATTTATTACACAAACACGAAAAACATATAAATTGTTGGAAATTAGCTTAGTCATAAGACGATACACAGTTTTGAACATATTGGACTTACATCTTTTTGCTACTTAATGCACAAATTTTGCATGAAATTTAAATATAATATCATTACATCAGTAGATAATAACCACACAATATAAAAACACTGGTACATCATTCCCTCTCAAAAGCTAAACATTTAATGTGATGGCGCTTGCATACGCGCAATTTATGCTGTCTACATCTTCTCGTCTGTCTTTCTGAGTTGTAAATTATCGAGAAGATGTAGACAGCATAAATTGCGCGTATGCAAGCGCCATCACATTAAATGTTTAGCTTTTGAGAGGGAATGATGTACCAGTGTTTTTATATTGTGTGGTTATTATCTACTGATGTAATGATATTATATTTAAATTTCATGCAAAATTTGTGCATTAAGTAGCAAAAAGATGTAAGTCCAATATGTTCAAAACTGTGTATCGTCTTATGACTAAGCTAATTTCCAACAATTTATATATGAGGAAGACGCAATACAGCGTCGAAACGCGTAGGATGACGAAGTAAACATTTGTTTTGTTTTAAAGGAAAGCCGGCCAGAATACCTTTATGTTCACCAAATATCGCCAGCAACGGTTTATGATCGGTACGCAAAATAAAGGGCATACCCAGAAGATACTGTCGCAATTTTGTTACACTATAAACAATAGCTAAGGCTTCCTTTTCGATAGTACTATATCTTTTCTCGGCATCATTTAACGCCCTGGAAACGAAAGCTATTGGCCGCAAATTACTGTCGGAACATATGTGAGAGAGTACACCTGCTACCGCTGCATTACTCGCATCAGTCGATAAAACTATAGGCAAACTTGGATCAAAATGTACCAAAACACGATCCGAACATATTTCGTGCTTTATGATACAAAACACTTTTTTGCACTCTTCATTTAAATCAAATTTTGCATATTTTTTTAACAGTTTATACAACGGTTCCATTTTCTGAGCAAAGTTTTGTATAAACACTGAATGATAGCTATACATGCCTATGAATGCTTTCAACTCACTAACATTAGTGGGAATTGGTGAATCCAACAAACTTTTGATTCTCTCTCTATTTTTGCTCAAACCATTCTTGTCGATATCGAATCCTAAATAGGAAATCTTATCTTTAAAAAATTCGCATTTGTCGATATTTAATTTGAGTCATTCATTTTGAATCTTGTGTAAAACTTTCCTAAGCAATTTTAAATGATCTGCAAAGTTTGAACCAGTGACTACAATGTCATCTTGATAAGCGAATACTTTTTCAAATTCACTTAACAGGCAATCAACAGTTTTTTTGAAATATTGAAGCAGCTGGTTTTACTCCAAAAGGCAGTCGAGTCATTTTGTAAATTCCTTTGTGCGTGCTCCATGTGCAAAGTTTCTGTGATTCTTCGTCTAAAACAAGTTGATTGTATGCATTGGACAGATCCAGTTTGGTGAAGATTTGTCCACCCTGCATCGAAGCAAACATTTGATCAATTCTGAGCAACGGATATTTGAAATCTGACAAGAATCTATTAATAGTGGTCTTATAATCCCCACATACCCTTAATTTACCGTTAGGTTTGATTACTGGAACTAGAGGTGTACCCCAATCAGAATGATCAACGGGTATTAAAATGCCACTCTTAACGAGTTCATTTATTTGCAATTCTAACTCTGTTTTCCAAGCTAAAGGAACAGTACGTGGTTTACAAAAAATTGGCGTCGCTTCCTTATCTATTTTGAGACTTACAGTTCCTAATTTGTATCTTCCTAAACCATTCTTGAAAACTTCAAAAAATTCACTTTTAATTTGATTTATAATTTCACTATATGAGTTCACGAAATTAATACCAGGCATTGAAAAATTTTTACTTTGAACTAACTCGAATCCAAATGCACGCAAAAAATCTCTGCCTAGCAAGGTTGGTCTGTCTGCCTCTGTTACAATTAGTTTTCCAATAACTTTTTGGCCATTAAAACTACAAGTTGCTTTAAACTCACCAATCGTCTTCAATAATTCGCCACCGTAACCTGTCAATGGAAGTGTATATGATCCCAACTTTTCATTCGAAAAATCTTTACTAAAGGTGCGTATTGACATGAGTGAGCACGGAGCACCGGTGTCGCACAGCACAATGCAGTCCCTTCCATTTATTTTCACTTGAAGCTCATATATTTTAGGTTGCTCATTTCCGCTATTGATTGAAAAAATGGAGAAGTCCCAGCCAGTCAAACAATCTACATTAAATATTGAGGAAGACACATCATTATTACTAATAGAATTCAGAGAGTTATCGACATCAATATAATTCGTGTCTCCCGTTTTGCTTTTACAAATGCTTTTTAGATGACCTTGTGATCCACATGAATGACAACGACTGTTCTTGTATTTGCAATTTTTGGATTCGTGATTTTTCCAACCGCAATGACTGCACGCCTTTTTTTGTTGCTATTGTGCCTTTTTGACTTGCTGCTATCGCACTTGTTCTGTCTAGCAGGTTGGCGAACGTACATAACCTCAGTATCTTTCTTTGCCAAAATTTTCGATTCCCTAATTAATGCTTTATTTAAAGCTGTTTTCAATGTAAGGGTTTCGTCCTCTTCACACAATTTTTCAAAAATTTGAGCTGGTAATTCAACTATGAATTTATCCATTACAATTTGATCCAATGCAGTGCCAAAATTACATTTAAGGGCAAATTTCTTAACTTTGGCGAACCACACGGATACACTTTCTTCCTTCGATTTCCTTAAATCATAAAATTTTTTACGCTCTTGAAATAAAATTGTTGGTGGCATAAAATGCTGTGATAAAATGCCACATAGTTCAGCGTACGTTTTTTTATATGGCAATATTGGGCTGCATATACTATGTAACGTGCTATATGCCTCCGCACCAATCAATTTTAATAAACTCGATATTTTCGCCTTTTCATCATTGCATTTGATTTCTAAAAAATGCAATTCCAATCGCTCGTTCCACAGCTCCCAATTTTCACTTGTTGAAAATTCCGGCATTTGCGAGGAATGAACCATTTTTATTTGCTCAGTTTCCGTCATTGTGAAATATTATTTCAAATTGTCGAAATATAATATATTTTGGCTACTTTTAAAATATTTTACCTACTCGTCGCCAATAATACGTCTTGAGCCTTTGACTGATGGTAATGAAAAAGAAAGAAGTTTATTGTGCAATATGTTATATACTAATTTACAATCGTATGATTATACCCTTTTATATGATGGTAAACGTCACAAAAAGAAATAATAAAAAATGATAATAATTAATAATAAGTAATCTGGTACAAATAGGTATGATACTTCAGTCACTAATCTATTACATTACAACTATAATTACACTTTTTGTAATATTATAACCAACTAAATACCCGAAGAAGCAACACTATTTTCATCTAAAAAATTCCCTTTGGTTTTAGCTAATTGTAGTTTCACTCCTTTGTTCTATGAGTAGTAATTCTTTCACCCCTTTCATATCAGTTCATTTAATTAAAAAAAAAAATGTATTTTTTTAATTCGAAAAAACTGTATTGTACCATTCATGAAAGCGTGCCTTTCAGCTTATCTTCTCATTTAGTTCTTTTTTTTTTTACTAAATTATAAAAATAAAATACATTAGATAAAAATAATTTTGAAACAGATAACTTGATAATCAGGCTAACGTGAATAGCACATATATTTTATTTTCTCCTTGCGGACGGGGCCGCGGGTAAAGGCTAGTTATTAAATAAATTATAAAATTAAAAAAATTGCTTCAAATAAATGTTTTCATACATTTAAAAAAGCAATATGGGCAATCCCCGATTATTAAAAATCATACAAACAGACAAAATTGGTTAATTCGTTGTAGTTCTATAAATAGAACGAAAACAGCAACAAAACCAAAGTTTCGTTGAAAACCGCCGTACCAAGCATAGCTTTAACACATAATTGCATACGAAGTATGCAATGTGTAAAAGATTAAAATATGCAAAAAAGAAGGCAATTGGGAAAAACTTCACAACAGGCATGACGTAGCTGAATGCGTTTATAACCATTTCAACTATCGTAGGAGTGCGAGTTCGACTCCCACTCCCGGGAGAAAAGGCTTTGACGAGATTTACAAGGTATAATCGAAACAGCTGTCGCCTTGTCCGTCCTGATGTCACGTTGTTTAAATTTTTCCCAAATTATTAAATAAATTATAAAATTAAAAAAATTGCTTCAAATAAATGTTTTCATACACTTAAAAAAGCAATATGGGCAATCCCCGATTATTAAAAATCATACAAACAGACAAAATTGGTTAATTCGTTGTAGTTCTATAAATAGAACGAAAACAGCAACAAAACCAAAGTTTCTTTGAAAACCGCCGTACCAAGCATAGCTTTAACACATAATTGCATACGAAGTATGCAATGTGTAAAAGATTAAAATATGCAAAAAAGAAGGCAATTGGGAAAAACTTCACAACAGGCATGATGTAGCTGAATGCGTTTATAACCATTTCAACTATCGTAGGAGTGCGAGTTCGACTCCCACTCCCGGGAGAAAAGGCTTTGAAGAGATTTACAAGGTATAATCGAAACAACTGTCGCCTTGTCCGTCCTGATGTCACGTTGTTTAAATTTTTCCCAAATTATTAAATAAATTATAAAATTAAAAAAATTGCTTCAAATAAATGTTTTCATACATTTAAAAAAGCAATATGGGCAATTCCGATTATTAAAAATCATACAAACAGACAAAATTGGTTAATTCGTTGTAGTTCTATAAATAGAACGAAAACAGCAACAAAACCAAAGTTTCTTTGAAAACCGCCGTACCAAGCATAGCTTTAACACATACTTGCATACGAAGTATGCAATGTGTAAAAGCATAAAATATGCAAAAAAGAAGGCAATTGCGAAAAACTTCACAACAGGCATGACGTAGCTGAATGCGTTTATAACCATTTCAACTATCGTAGGAGTGCGAGTTCGACTCCCACTCCCGGGAGAAAAGGCTTTGAAGGGATTTACAAGGTATAATCGAAACAGCTGTCGCCTTGTCCGTCCTGATGTCACGTTGTTTAAATTTTTCCCAAATTATTAAATAAATTATAAAATTAAAAAAAATTGCTTCAAATAAATGTTTTCATACATTTAAAAAAGCAATATGGACAATCCCCGATTATTAAAAATCATACAAACAGACAAAATTGGTTAATTCGTTGTAGTTCTATAAATAGAACGAAAACAGCAACAAAACCAAAGTTTCTTTGAAAACCGCCGTACCAAGCATAGCTTTAACACATACTTGCATACGAAGTATGCAATGTGTAAAAGATTAAAATATGCAAAAAAGAAGGCAATTGGGAAAAACTTCACAACAGGCATGACGTAGCTGAATGCGTTTATAACCATTTCAACTATCGTAGGAGTGCGAGTTCGACTCCCAATCCCGGGAGAAAAGGCTTTGAAGAGATTTACAAGGTATAATCGAAACAGCTGTCGCCTTGTCCGTCCTGATGTCACGTTGTTTAAATTTTTCCCAAATTATTAAATAAATTATAAAATTAAAAAAATTGCTTCAAATAAATGTTTTCATACATTTAAAAAAGCAATATGGCCAATCCCCGATTATTAAAAATCATACAAACAGACAAAATTAGTTAATTCGTTGTAGTTCTATAAATAGAACGAAAACAGCAACAAAACCAAAGTTTCTTTGAAAACCGCCGTACCAAGCATAGCTTTAACACATAATTGCATACGGAGTATGCAATGTGTAAAAGATTAAAATATGCAAAAAAGAAGGCAATTGGGAAAAACTTCACAACAGGCATGACGTAGCTGAATGCGTTTATAACCATTTCAACTATCGTAGGAGTGCGAGTTCGACTCCCACTCCCGGGAGAAAAGGCTTTGAAGAGATTTACAAGGTATAATCGAAACAGCTGTCGCCTTGTCCGTCCTGATGTCACGTTGTTTAAATTTTTCCCAAATTATTAAATAAATTATAAAATTAAAAAAATTGCTTCAAACAAATGTTTTCATACATTTAAAAAAGCAACATGGGCGATCCCCGATTATTAAAAATCATAAAAGTAGTAGGGAGCACCTACATGGAAGGATCCTCGGATGTCACTGAAAATATACCCGACCAAGAGGTAATGTGTGTTGTGTCATATCAATATATACTCCATTTCATAGTTGTAAGTTACTCACATTGGCATGTTCTAGGTTTGTTTATATTTCGTTTTTGAATATTTCTTTAAAGTAAAGAAAATGTTTTGAAAAATGTTGATACTTTTTTGAAATATTTCAAATCAAAAAATTGGAAAAATCTTCTTGAATATATAGAATTTTTTTTCAAAATTAGAAAAATATTTCTGAAAAAACAATTAGATTTTTCCCAGACTTAAGAATTATAGGTACCTATGGAATCTAGAATTATATGGCTACAAAAAATAGTTGCGGTTTTTGATTTGAAATCATATATGTATTATAGAATATGCTCGCAATGGGTTTTGAATTCGAAATCAAAACAAGATAGCCTATACAATTTTTGTGATTGTAGCAGCATAAGTGTGACAAGAAAAAATTAAAATATAGGTACATTCGACTATTTAATACAAAAACAAAAACGTTTAAACAGCAATATATCGGCACTCTGATGGTTGGGAATGTACCTAGCCTTTTGTAGCAATATAGGAGTATTACATATATGTTTGAAATATTAAAAAAAAATGTCAAAATTGTTCAAAAGGTTTTTTTTTTACTTTAAAAAAATGTTTACACAAATTTCATCAAACTTCGATAAATTGCCATGAAAATTCTCAGCTTTTTGGACAGAAGTCATAGAAAATTTTTTAGCACGCAGTTTTGTAGCCCATTAAATTTTCCTATAATAATTTGCAAATAAGAAGTACCTCCAAATTTCCAACCCTGTTGTTTCCTGGGACTTCCGTTAGAAGAATCCAATGACAATCCACCGTATGGACGTGCCAGTTAAGCAGGGTGAAGTACTGCTAACACAACAACAACAAAAATTTAAAATTTCATGGAAAATGTTGATGTACTTCTAACTTGAATATTTTTGGAATCTCTGCCGAAAAAGTTGAAAAATTTGAAAGCAATTTTCCAAGGTTTGATGAACTTTGTGTAAACTTTAAAACTTTGGTATGAGTTCTTGAGCGGGGATTACCCTTATTGCTTTAAATGTATGAAAACATTTATTTGAAACAATTTTTAATTTACAATTTATTTAATAATTTGGGAAAAATTTAAACAACGTGGTATCAGGACGGACAAGGCGACAGCTGTTTCGATTATACCTTTTTTAAATCTGTTCAAAGCCTTTTCTCCCGGGAGTGGGATTCGAACCCTGCAGTCCTACGATGTTTGAAGTGTTATAAACGCATTCAGCCACGTCATGCCTTAGTTAAATTCAAAACTTTTATTTATAATGTTTCTGTTATAGATTTAAATAAGTCTGTTAAATTTAAATAATGCTACTTCTAGGAACAACAATTAAACATGGAAGACGAAGGGGAATATTTTCACCTGGTCGTAGATGAAGATGACACTCCTCAATGACCCAGCGTGTCTTAAGGCGAATCGGAGACTCCGTGTACAACTCCGAGAGCGGCAAAATAGACACCACGAAGGGGAGCGAAGAGGAAACGGAATGCAGGTTCACCAACAACACAAGCAACATTTTGAAAGATTGCGGAAACACAAGCCGAAACACAAAAGGTATACACCCGAAGGATAGATAATAGTTTTTCAGTTTTAATTAGTCTTTCATTTTAATAGATGCTAGCAGAGTCCTCGCAGGACCAGGCTGAGGCAATAAGCAGAATGGCAGCCGCAACTATAGAAATGGCAAACGCAATGATAGCAATTGGTGAGGGAATGAATGTTTGTGCACATGCTTTCACGCAGTTAAAATTTTCATTACCTGCAACTTTACTTTAAATGAGAATTAAAAAAAATTTGTTTTTTCTTTAATAGTAATTTTTTGATTTTTCGTAACAAATAATTTTTCGATCATACGGCTTTCTTAAACCCGCTATTCGATGACATGAAAATAAACAAGTAAGGAAGGTTAAGTTCGGGTGTAACCGAACATTACATACTCAGTTGAGAGCTATGGTGACAACATAAGGGAAAAAAACCATGTAGGAAAATGAACCGAGGGAAACCCTGGAATGTGTTTGTATGACATGTGTATCAAATGAAAGGCATTAAAGAGTATTTTATGAGGGAGTGGGCCATAGTTCTATAGGTGGACGCCATTTAGGGATATAGCCATAAAGGTGGATCAGGGTTGACTCTAGAATGCGTTTGTACGATATGGGTATCAAATGAAAGGTGTTAATGAGTATTTTTAAAAGGGAGTGGGCCTTCGAAATATCGCCATAAAGGTGGACCAGGGGTGACTCTAGAATGAGTTTGTACGATATGGGTATCAAATTAAAGGTATTAATGAGAGTTTTAAAAGAGAGTGGTGGTAGTTGTATATGTGAAGGCGTTTTCCAGATATCGACCAAAATGTTGACCAGGGTGACCCAGAACATCATCTGTTGTATACCGCTAATTTATTTATATATGTAATACCTGCCAAGATTTAAGGGTTTTTTATTTCGCCCTGCAGAACTTTTTCATTTTCTTCTACTTAATATGGTAAGTGTCACAACCATTTTATAAAGTTTTTTCTAAAGTTATATTTCGCGTCAATAAAACAATCCAATTACCTTACCATATTTCATCCCTTTTTTCGTATTTGGTATAGAATTATGGCATTTTTTTCATTTTTCGTAATTTTCGATATCGAAAAAGTGGGCGTGGTCATAGTCGGATTTCGTTCATTTTTCATACCAAGATAAAGTGAGTTCAGATAAGTACGTGAACTGAGTTTAGTAAAGATATATCGATTTTTGCTCAAGTTATCGTGTTAACGGCCATGCGGAAGGGCAGACGGACGACTGTGTATAAAAACTGGGCGTGACATCAACCGATTTCGCCCATTTTCACAGAAAACAGTTAACGCCATAAAATATATGCCCCTACCAAATTTCAAAAGGATTGGTTAATTTTTGTTTGACTTATGGCGTTAAAAGTATCCTAGACAAATTAAATGAAAAAGGGCGGAGCCACGCCCATTTTTAAATTTTCTTTTGTTTTTGTATTTTGTTGCACCATATCATTACTGGAGTTGAATGTTGATATAATTTACTTATATACTGTAAAGATATTAAATTTTTTGTTAAAATTTTACTTTAAAAAAAATTTTTTTTTAAAAGTGGGCGTGGTCCTTCTCCGATTTTGCTAATTTTTATTAAGCGTATATATAGTAATAAGAGTAACGTTCGTGCCAAATTTCATCATGATATCTTCAACGACTGCCAAATTACAGCTTGCAAAATTTTAAATTACCTTCTTTTAAAAGTGGGCGGTGCCACGCCCATTGTCCAAAATTTTACTAATTTTCTATTTTGCGTCATAAGTTCAACTCATCTACCAAGTTTCGTCGCTTTATCGGTCTTTTGTAATGAATTATCGCACTTTTTCGGTTTTTCGAAATTTTCGATATCGAAAAAGTGGGCGTGGTTATAGTCCGATATCGCTCATTTTAAATACCGATCTGAGATGAGTGCTCAGGAACCTATATACCAAATTTCATCAAGATACCTCAAAATTTACTCAAGTTATCGTGTTAACGGACGGACGGACGGACGGACATGGCTCAATCAAATTTTTTTTCGATCCTGATTATTTTGATATATGGAAGTCTATATCTATCTCGATTCCTTTATATATGTACAACCAACCGTTATCCAATCAAACTTAATATACTCTGTGAGCTCTGCTCAACTGAGTATAAAAATCAAATATGTACTACATATATATTTTAGTATAATTTTTTATTGATAATATAAAAATCACAAATAGAAAAATCAAAAACCGAAAACTGACATATCTTTCTCATTGTTAACTAAGATGTTCTTTGGTTAATAAATACAAATATTTAAGAATTATTTATATGTCTTCAAACTAATAGACTAACTATTTTGATACATATTGTATATGTATGTACATTAAGCAGGGTCGATTTATTAACCTATATCGCGCCATCGGTTTTTCGATAGTTTTTGGGCTCAGGAAAAAAAAGTTCCACTAAGCATACCCAAAAAAATAGTTTTCGAGCCTGCAAAATTTGAGTTTTTCGACTTTTTTCTTCGATTTTTAAGGTTTTTTTCATGTACTACTTAAAAAGTTTCGTTTGATTTTAAAATTTTCATGTATGCCCTGTCCGACTCAAAAATTGTCCGTTAAAAACTTTGGCTATAACAGTTTTTTGAAAAAAAAAATTTTTTTGGGTTTTGGGGAGTGTTTTGGTGAAAAAATTAATTTTTTTTCCATTTTTTTTAAGGGTTTCTTCAGAAACGTGCAAAAGTGTTGCCGATGAAAACGAATTTGTCTCATAGTTCCTATCCCACTTAAAATTATGCGATAAAAACGTTGGCATTAACAGTTAAAAAAAAGGACGTGTGGCACTCGGGGACTGCCGCGGTAAAGCTATTGCATGTTATCAACTTATGCAATTATAATATTAATGCAGCATTTTGTTTTCTTTGATATTAATTAGGGTTTTATCTTGGATTATAATTCAAGTTAACCTTTTTAAGCGTGGTGACCGGTAAGAAAACTAATTTTTTACTTTTATTGAATAAATGAGAAGTTAATATTTAACTTTAACTTTAACATTCACTTTAACTTTAACGTTAACTTTATTTTTAACTTTAACTTTAACTTTAACTTTAACGTTCACTTAAACTTTAACTTTAACTTTAACTTCAACTTTAACTTTAACTTTAGCTTTAGCTTTAACTTTAACATTATTTTTAACTTTAGCTTTAACTTTAACTTCAACTTTAACTTTAACTTTAACTTTAACTTTAACTTTAACCTTAACTTTAACTTTAACTTTAACCTTAACTTTAACTTTAACTTTGACTTTAACTTTAAGTTTAACTTTAACTTTAACTTTAAATTTAAGTTTAACTTTAACTTTAACCTTAACTTTAACTTTAACCTTAACCTTAACTTTAACTTTAACTTTAACTTTAACTTTAACTTTAACTTTAACTTTAACTTTAACTTTAACTTTCACTTTCACTTTAACTTTAACTTTAACTTTAACTTTATTTTTAACTTTAACTTTAACTTTCGATTTAACTTTAACATTCACTTTAACTTTAGCTTTAACTTTAACTTTAACTTTACCCGCGGGGGTACCGGTCCCCTACCGGGCGCCTCCTCAGGTGGTGGATAGAGGAACGCTTCCCACAAGACTGGAGGTACTGAGTGAATTAAGTACTCAGGGCGAACCAAAACGAGCAATCCAGTGGAAAAATGGGAATGTGTTGCTCTAAGGGCAACACATCCCAAAGTTCCGGTGGAAGGGCGATAGGATGCCGCCCTAAAATACTCCATCAAGCATCCACAGGATCGAGACCAGAAAGATCCTGTTGACCAAAACTGGAAATATGATTATGAACTGATTGCTACGGGCTGGCGATGACGATAGGCTACTACCTTAATAAGCAAGGGTGACACCTTGCCGAAACGGCTGGTAGGCTAATATCGGCATCGTCTCCGTCTCGTTAAAACCTTGGCAGGTCTTCAAGTACGTTCGAAGCACGTCGCCATTAAGTTGGTGGTGCAGGCTCAGTTGAGACGACTCCTGACTAACGCTGTATTCTGGCTCTGAACACAGACTCCCATAAGGACCTGTGTCAACCCAAAAAAAACTTTAACTTTAACTTCAACTTTAACTTTAACTTTCACTTTAACTTTAACTTTATTATAAGCTTTTATTTAGTTTCACTTTTGTTGTCTGTAATGGAATCTTGCAAGTTAAATTTGATACACTTCCCGGTGTCCGATTGAGCTGAAATTTTGCACACATGTATAACTCTGATGACAATGCAATATTACTTTGTTAGAATTCGATAAATTAATCGATAACACAGTTATCGGTAAAGATTTGTATTTACTTTGGCATAACAGCCTAAGTCCCATACAAACCCGCCGGTACATATCCGTGGATTGTGATATTTGGACGTGATGAATCACGCGTGTCACGCGTGGTGAATCTCAACGCTTGTGAAAAGCGGAGACACAACCCTCTGTTGTATTTCTGTGTATAACCAACATAGCTGAATTTTTAAGGCTGTTTAACTCTGTAATCTTTTCTGTAATTTATTTTGCTTTTGGAAAAATTACCTATTTGAAAAAAACTGCCAGAAAAATATTGGCATAACAGCTTAAGTTAAATCAAGAATGGAAAAACTTGGAAAATTTGAGCAGATGTGGCAATTACGCGTGCCCGTTGAACGAAATATTGACAATCTATTGATAATCGCTAGGAAATTAGCGACATTCCATCAACTTAGCAGCACTTTAGCAATACTACTGTTATTATTTGGCCGCTCAAACACACCCATATTAATTGTGCATTAAATTTAAAATATACAACCCAAAAATGACTCCGGTTGTTATGTCCGCAGCATTTATTTGGTGCAAATACAACATAATAATTTACACGGCCAAAGCCATAATAATTTGCACGGGTCATCAATTCTTTCTCTGATTCAAAAGCTGAACTACCAGCGCTACCGCCATCAGCTCAGTGTCATCAGTGCCAGTAGCGCCAATAACACCAAACTCGTGCCTGACACACAAAAGTCGTTTCACTCAATAGCGCAAGTGAAATGTACTACGCACTCACTACTAAGTAACGTCAAATATTCGATTGGAGTCATTTCGTCAATGAGCTACCATTGAGCTGGCACCGCATTGGCGCTGGCGCCATACAATTTACATCACTAAAATTGCACGAATGTCCAGGCTCATGACTTTGTTAATCCAGATGGTGAAAACGAAGACTCAAAGGAATGCAACCTTGCAAACAACAGCCGCCATTTTCAAAGTGTAAAAATTCTGTGATACAACGTACGCTAACGCCGTTAGGCTGTTATCGGTAAGTGTTGTATACTTTTCTTCGCACTTGATTTTGTTTTACAGATTTTTGGCGATGGAATTATAGCTAAGCGAAAGTAGAATTTTATTTTAAAACAGATTTAACCCACAGATGAGAGATCTGCAATAAGTAGTTTTAAACTGAACGCGGCATAGGCAAAGTTAAGTTATTTAACACTGTTTGACACAATTTTATATGTGCTCTCTGTCAAAAATGCTTCAACTAACTTAGTCACATTTTATTTCGATTATGAATATGTCCCAATATATTCGGATTATGATATAATAAAATTAAAGAAAAAAATAAAATTAAAGAAAAAAAAACTTTTTTAAAAATAAGCTTTTATTATTGGCTAATAAAATTAACTAAAAAGTAAGTTGGTGCATTAAAAGAAATGGATAGAATGAGAAACGTTACAAATAACTAAGTAAAGATTACGTAACTAATTTAAACAATATTTTACCCTACTAAAAATTTAAAAAAATTCCTATTTAAATTAAATTTAAGAAAAAGGGTTTTATAAGAACAAGCTTCTATTACTTGTTAATAAAACGAACTAAAAAGTAAAAAATAAAATTAAAGAAAAAAAAACTTTTTTAAAAATAAGCTTTTATTATTGGTTAGTAAAATTAACTAAAAAGTAAACAATAAATTGACTCTAAAGAAATATAACACTTTATAAGTTCATTGTAAGCTTTAACGATAATTAGGCTTTTTCGTCTGCGACAAAAGAATTCTATATTGTACATAATTATATATTTTTAAAAATTATATAATTATTAAAACTTTACACCTAAATTATTAAACCTTACAGTTTATATCACAGTCCTACTAACCAATAATAAAAGCTTATTTTTAAAAAAGTTTTTTTTTCTTTAATTTTATTTTTAACTTTAACTTTCGCTTTAACTTTAACATTCACTTTAAATTTAACTTTATGACCCGGGGTGGGCGTGAGCTTAGCACCTGCTAACAAGCCAACCTAATATAAACGCACGCAAGTCATTTTCTGTCAAAAATGTCTCATGCACATACAACTTGTACGCGAGCAACTCAAATTGAATTTGCTGCGTGAAAACCTAACCCGATTTCCAATTTTTGTTCTGCGTGACATTTACATTTGACGTTTGCCCACATGCTTTACATTGTTGCAACGCATGCTTATTTGGGTTAGGGCAAAAAACGCCGGTTGTTTGCGTGCGCTAAAAAAACGCAGTGCGGTTTTATTAGGTTGGCTTGTAAGCGACCATGTATGTATACGATAAGCGACAGCACAATGGCTACTTCGTGAAAATCAACGAAAGCTCTTTTAGTTTGATTTCGATGGTCGTACGGTGGGAAGTGTCGCACGCGCGCTTAAAACAGAGTACCAAAAAGTGCGTATGACACGTGTTCGCCATTCAAGCATTGAAATCAAACTAAATAAATAATTGATTTTGCTTTCGTTCCCGTTACGCGTTCGTGTTTACTAACACATTCTCAATTTGGTAACCGTGTAAATGTAGTGGTGCCCACCGCTGTTTATGATAGAGATCAAATTTTATTTATTTGGCCTGTTGCTAACACCGAATCTTTACGAATCTTTTCGAACCTTTTCGAGCCTTTTCGGATCTTTTTTGACAAATATCCGTTACGGTTTTTTTTGATTTAATCGCCAAGCCCGCGATAAAATCTATGCAATAGCTTAAAAATATTAACATAGTAATTTATATGGGAAAATAAAAATTAATTGAGCTCAGTGTAGGATTGAGATATCAAGCTGAACTTTGGAGGAAATTTTGTTTTACCTAAATGAAACTTTTAAGACCATAAGACTTGAAAATAATCAAAAATGTTTTTTTTTGACCACTCGAATGTACATGCAATTTTTTATAAACTGAATTTGTAAGCCTTTGTTCTGATTAAATATCAGAAATAGAATTATTTATAGATCTAACTATTTTGATACACATTGTATATGTAAGTTATCTCCCGTCTCGGGGGAGATGTAAAACAATTGAAGGTGCGGAGGAACTCACTGTCCTGGTGATGCTGGTGAATTGGAACTAGGAACGGTTTCAGATTAAACGTCAAAACTTCTTTATTCGTGCCACTTGCACGCTAATTAACTACTCCCCTAAACATACGTTGCAACTTACTTAAATAACTTCTTAGCCTAACTAAAATGTTTACATTGCAGTTCCCATGCTTTACCCAGAACTGTTCGCGCGTGTAGACAGGAATTGCTTGGCGTGCGATTCCCATAACTAACGTAAGGTGACGTGATCGATGGTTGCGCGTGTGCCGCGTCAGCGACTTTATTCTATTGGACTAAATAAGTCACACGCTTAGCAACGTGATCGTAGATTGTGCCGTTGTGTGGTATTATGGTACCTATGCGTGTAACTCCTCCCCCTTTAAAGATCTGCGTCTCGTTGATCAAATGTCGAAAAGCGTGAGGGGGAGAAATTTTGTAAGGAGTGATTGCGACCTTCTGGTGATGATTTAGTACTGACGCTTGTGACTGGCAGGCTAGGATCTGAGCGATAAAACTCAGGTGCAGATTTGCCTTTGGGGATCCTATTTATGCTAATGTCTCCCGTCCAATGCGTAGGAATTTGAACCGGTGGAAGGTCTAGTTTCTTTGTGTAACATCTCCACAGCGTTCCGGCAATAAAGGCTATTGCGCAAATCGAGATAGCCTCTGTAACGATAGAAAAATTGATTTTTTCATTGATATAGCCTAGATACTTAACATTCTCCACTGTGATGTCGTGGATATACTCCAAGTTGACTTTCATAGTATGGTTTGTTATGTTAGAAAGTACGGCTGGGGGGCGTGTGCGGTAACAGCTTCGTTGCTGGAAAATTCCTGATCGCCAATCTTGATTGTCTCCTTGTTGAATTGAATTACGTATGTGCCATTAATAGTATTTGTGGCATTGTTTCTCCTTATTATACCCTGGTAGTTTGAAATGAAAATGGTGTTTTCGTTTACCAGCTCTATATGGGATCTGTTTCGTCTAATAAATTGACAACTAGCAGCCCCACCTTTTAAGAGTCGTTCCAGGCAGCTGTTTTCTTCCAGCGCAATTAAGAACTTGGAGCTGCATATTGTGGATGAGCCTATAACCATGCAATCCTTCGTCAACCCGTACGTCTCCTCTTGATTGACCAGTATTCTGTCGAACGGTAGGTCCACTTGTTTACCAGATTAGATTCCAGCGCGGGTAATCAGAAAATTGTACTTACTGGCCGTCACTTTCGGCATCGATAGGACGTAGAGTAGAAGTGTCCCGTTTGTGAGGACCGATGTTTGGCCATATTCGATTGCCTCAATTACATTCTGGTATGGGAGGGTTTCTGTTTGGGATATGATTTGGTTCACCTTGTCTATGTTTAACAAGTTGGTATTAACAATTCCTCGCTTTGCCAATTGACATGCTCGCACAAATTCAGTGACCTCTTCGTGAACGAGGACGATGTCGCGAAGTGCGCTTTGCTCGAATTCGATTCCTTCTGTTTCCTTTACTACGTAGTTGGTGCGGTTCACCACTTCTTCAATTCGTTTCAATACTTCTTCGGTGTTTGTGAATAGCTTTCTATTGACCTTATATTAATGGTTGTTGTTCGCTATTATCTGGTTTTAGCTGTGGAAGATGTTATTCCAATCTGTTGCGTCAGGCGATCCTGCCAGCCATTTCCATGCTGACCCAATCCAGTCAATGGATCGGGTGACTCTAGTCTTGCTTGTTCTTCCCATCAACTCTCCGAGTCGTTCGAGTGTTTGGTTGATGTAGGGCTGAAAGTTGCTCGTCGGTTCGCTTGATTAGATGACTTGCTAATTTATCCATTTGAGTCACCATCGTGGTATATTTTTGTAGGTCGATGGCGTGTATGAGTTTGAATGAGCCCCCTATGATCCACCCATCTCCGCTCTGGATGGTTAATTTTGGGGCCTTGTAGTTAAATATGTGTAGTGCGCTGATGGCTGATGCCAGCAGTGGGAATCTGCAACGCAAGATGTTAATTCTAATTTAATGTAGTTAGTAGTTGTTATATTCTAAGTAAGTTACGGTTATCTATTTAATAAAAAGGAAAAATGTTATTGATTGTAGGAAGGTATTATTAGTAAGCGGAATTCTTAAGATTAGATTGGTTATCATTAAACTAGCGTTACTGTTTTAGTTTAGGATTTTCGCCTTTCTAGCGATGTTAATATGTTAATGTGTCAATGGTTTACAAATTATGATTAGTGGGGAAGATTAAAATAAAATTAAAAAATTTTACTTTATACTGTTATTACAAAAGGTTTCAAAAATAAAAAGGGAACAAAAAATTAGGAAAATTAAAAGGGTGAACAATTTTGGTTTTCTTTTTTTTCTTTTTCATTGTTAACAATTTTTTCGTTTTTCTTCTTTTCTTTGGATTAATATTTTAATTTTATTTGTTTATTTGTTTTTGATAAAAATTTTTTGTTTTATTTTTGCTTAGCGGATTAGGCGCATAAGCTTAAGGTTGTTTTTTTTTTTTCATCTACGGATTAGGCGCAGAGAATTAAATATGCATTTGCTTAGCCGATTAGGCGCATAAACTCAAATTTTTCTTTTTTTCTTTTTCATCTACGGATTAGGCGCAGAGAATTAAATAAATATTTGCTTAGCGGATTAGGCGCATAAGCTCAACTTTTTCTTTTCTCTTTTTCATCTACGGATTAGGCGCAGAGAATTAAATATGCATTTGCTTAGCGGATTAGGCGCATAAGCTCAAATTTTTCTTTTTTTCTTTTTCATCTACGGATTAGGCGCAGGGAATTAAATAAATATTTGCTTAGCGGATTAGGCGCATAAGCTGAAATTTTTCTTTTTTCTCCTGAACCAGAGGTGTTAACATTTCTTGAACCAGCTATGGGGAAATCGCCAGAATCGCGTTTGGAAGTAGTGTAGCCATTTGTCAAATTCGATGGCACTACGAGCCTACTAAGGCACGACTTGTCCCACTTACAAGCCCGCTCTTGGTGCCAGATCTTTTATAATTTTTTTCATGTTTTTTGTATGTTTGTTTGTTTTATTGTGTGGGGGTAGTTTGTCCCCTTCTTTTTATATTTTTAATGTGGAG